>NW_015544122.1:226525-233789 GCF_001515605.1 Sinocyclocheilus anshuiensis | reverse complement strand
GCAGGAGTTGTGATTGTGGAAGTTTCTGTTGTCGTTGTTACTGCTTCACTAGTGGTGGATATTTCATCAGGAGTTGTTGTGATTGTGGAGGGCTCTGTTGTTATAGGTGTTTCTGCTGCACTAGTGGTGGATGTTTCAGCAGGAGTCGTGATTGTGGAGGGCTCTGTTGTTGTAGATATTTCTGCAGCACTAGTGGTGGATGTTTCAGCAGGAGTCGTGATTGTGGAGGGCTCTGTTGTTGTAGATATTTCTGCAGCACTAGTGGTGGATGTTTCAGCAGGAGTCGTGATTGTGGAGGGCTCTGTTGTTGTAGATATTTCTGCAGCACTAGTGGTGGATGTTTCAGCAGGAGTCGTGATTGTGGAGGGCTCTGTTGTTGTAGATATTTCTGCAGCACTAGTGGTGGATGTTTCAGCAGGAGTCGTGATTGTGGAGGGCTCTGTTGTTGTAGATATTTCTGCAGCACTAGTGGTGGATGTTTCAGCAGGAGTCGTGATTGTGGAGGGCTCTGTTGTTGTAGATATTTCTGCAGCACTAGTGGTGGATGTTTCAGCAGGAGTCGTGATTGTGGAGGGCTCTGTTGTTGTAGATATTTCTGCAGCACTAGTGGTGGATGTTTCAGCAGGAGTCGTGATTGTGGAGGGCTCTGTTGTTGTAGATATTTCTGCAGCACTAGTGGTGGATGTTTCAGCAGGAGTCGTGATTGTGGAGGGCTCTGTTGTTGTAGATATTTCTGCAGCACTAGTGGTGGATGTTTCAGCAGGAGTCGTGATTGTGGAGGGCTCTGTTGTTGTAGATATTTCTGCAGCACTAGTGGTGGATGTTTCAGCAGGAGTCGTGATTGTGGAGGGCTCTGTTGTTGTAGATATTTCTGCAGCACTAGTGGTGGATGTTTCAGCAGGAGTCGTGATTGTGGAGGGCTCTGTTGTTGTAGATATTTCTGCAGCACTAGTGGTGGATGTTTCAGCAGGAGTCGTGATTGTGGAGGGCTCTGTTGTTGTAGATATTTCTGCAGCACTAGTGGTGGATGTTTCAGCAGGAGTCGTGATTGTGGAGGGCTCTGTTGTTGTAGATATTTCTGCAGCACTAGTGGTGGATGTTTCAGCAGGAGTCGTGATTGTGGAGGGCTCTGTTGTTGTAGATATTTCTGCAGCACTAGTGGTGGATGTTTCAGCAGGAGTCGTGATTGTGGAGGGCTCTGTTGTTGTAGATATTTCTGCAGCACTAGTGGTGGATGTTTCAGCAGGAGTCGTGATTGTGGAGGGCTCTGTTGTTGTAGATATTTCTGCAGCACTAGTGGTGGATGTTTCAGCAGGAGTCGTGATTGTGGAGGGCTCTGTTGTTGTAGATATTTCTGCAGCACTAGTGGTGGATGTTTCAGCAGGAGTCGTGATTGTGGAGGGCTCTGTTGTTGTAGATATTTCTGCAGCACTAGTGGTGGATGTTTCAGCAGGAGTCGTGATTGTGGAGGGCTCTGTTGTTGTAGATATTTCTGCAGCACTAGTGGTGGATGTTTCAGCAGGAGTCGTGATTGTGGAGGGCTCTGTTGTTGTAGATATTTCTGCAGCACTAGTGGTGGATGTTTCAGCAGGAGTCGTGATTGTGGAGGGCTCTGTTGTTGTAGATATTTCTGCAGCACTAGTGGTGGATGTTTCAGCAGGAGTCGTGATTGTGGAGGGCTCTGTTGTTGTAGATATTTCTGCAGCACTAGTGGTGGATGTTTCAGCAGGAGTCGTGATTGTGGAGGGCTCTGTTGTTGTAGATATTTCTGCAGCACTAGTGGTGGATGTTTCAGCAGGAGTCGTGATTGTGGAGGGCTCTGTTGTTGTAGATATTTCTGCAGCACTAGTGGTGGATGTTTCAGCAGGAGTCGTGATTGTGGAGGGCTCTGTTGTTGTAGATATTTCTGCAGCACTAGTGGTGGATGTTTCAGCAGGAGTCGTGATTGTGGAGGGCTCTGTTGTTGTAGATATTTCTGCAGCACTAGTGGTGGATGTTTCAGCAGGAGTCGTGATTGTGGAGGGCTCTGTTGTTGTAGATATTTCTGCAGCACTAGTGGTGGATGTTTCAGCAGGAGTCGTGATTGTGGAGGGCTCTGTTGTTGTAGATATTTCTGCAGCACTAGTGGTGGATGTTTCAGCAGGAGTCGTGATTGTGGAGGGCTCTGTTGTTGTAGATATTTCTGCAGCACTAGTGGTGGATGTTTCAGCAGGAGTCGTGATTGTGGAGGGCTCTGTTGTTGTAGATATTTCTGCAGCACTAGTGGTGGATGTTTCAGCAGGAGTCGTGATTGTGGAGGGCTCTGTTGTTGTAGATATTTCTGCAGCACTAGTGGTGGATGTTTCAGCAGGAGTCGTGATTGTGGAGGGCTCTGTTGTTGTAGATGTTTCAGCTGCATTTTCTGTGATTGTGGAAGTCTCTGTTGTTGTAGATGTTTCTGCTGCACTAGTGGCAGATGTTTCAGTCACAGTTGTTGTGATTGTGGAGGGCTCTGTTGTTGCTGTAGATGTTGCAGCAGGAGTTGTTGTGGTTGATAGGTATTCTGTTGTTGGTTCATAAAAAACTTATCAGTTTAGAAGGCACTCACAAAAGCAATGACAAAAGAAAACAATTGTGTGTAAATTTTGTATGTAGTTTTTTACAGAATATTTATGAAAACCAAAGTTTATGTAAAACCATGTCTAATCTGACCATTTTTCCAATCAGTACAATGTCTCACATACGTACAATACAATGTTTTTTCAAACATTTTGCTTTTAATACGTTGTCATACATACCTGTATCATTAACTGAGAAAGAAGTTATGTTCAGGGCATTGCGATTTTTATCGTCACTCAGTAATTCTTCTGCAATTTGGAGTTCTGATGGGACATTCTGTGTAGAGTTGAAAGCGAGTTCTGATCTGGTAATGACCGATCCCTTGCTGAAATACATTTTTTAGAAATACTGTCATATTGGAATTATTTCTTTATATCCCCAACTAACTAATGAATGGGTTACTCGCTTGTATGTGTTATCTCTCAGAGTTGAAAACATACACAAAGGCATTGTATTTACATTTATCAGCATTGAAGTGTTCAGTATTTACCTGAATTGTAGTACAGTGACTCTAAGGAAGGAAGGAAACTTCTTGAAAATAAGTGTAAGCTGTAACAAAATACAGACAGTTAAAATGAACTCTTATAAAACTATTAGAAACTTAAAGTATTTATGATTAAATAGAATTGTTGTGTATTCATTGAAGGATTATATAGTGAATACAATATGAACTCACAATATCCTGAACAAGCTTAGCCCTGTTTTTGAAAGCAGGAGACTGTGGTTCATTGAGGTCTTCTACAAATGAATCTTTAGAGCAGAACTCCAGCTTTATTTTCACTTCATATACTGGCTCCATTGATGTAGAAGTTTCTGCTACACTAGTAGTGGATGTTTCAGTAGAAATTGTGATTGTGGAAGTCTCTGTTGTTGTAGATGCTTCAGCTGCACTAGTGGTGGATGTTTCAGCAGGAGTCGTGATTGTCGAAGTCTCTGTTGTTGTAGATGTTTCTGCTGCACTAGTTGTAGATGTTTCTGCTGCACTAGTTGTAGATGTTTCTGCTGCACTAGTTGTAGATGTTTCTGCTGCACTAGTTGTAGATGTTTCTGCTGCACTAGTTGTAGATGTTTCTGCTGCACTAGTTGTAGATGTTTCTGCTGCACTAGTTGTAGATGTTTCTGCTGCACTAGTTGTAGATGTTTCTGCTGCACTAGTTGTAGATGTTTCTGCTGCACTAGTTGTAGATGTTTCTGCTGCACTAGTTGTAGATGTTTCTGCTGCACTAGTTGTAGATGTTTCTGCTGCACTAGTTGTAGATGTTTCTGCTGCACTAGTTGTAGATGTTTCTGCTGCACTAGTTGTAGATGTTTCTGCTGCACTAGTTGTAGATGTTTCTGCTGCACTAGTTGTAGATGTTTCTGCTGCACTAGTTGTAGATGTTTCTGCTGCACTAGTTGTAGATGTTTCTGCTGCACTAGTTGTAGATGTTTCTGCTGCACTAGTTGTAGATGTTTCTGCTGCACTAGTTGTAGATGTTTCTGCTGCACTAGTTGTAGATGTTTCTGCTGCACTAGTTGTAGATGTTTCTGCTGCACTAGTTGTAGATGTTTCTGCTGCACTAGTTGTAGATGTTTCTGCTGCACTAGTTGTAGATGTTTCTGCTGCACTAGTTGTAGATGTTTCTGCTGCACTAGTTGTAGATGTTTCTGCTGCACTAGTTGTAGATGTTTCTGCTGCACTAGTTGTAGATGTTTCTGCTGCACTAGTTGTAGATGTTTCTGCTGCACTAGTTGTAGATGTTTCTGCTGCACTAGTTGTAGATGTTTCTGCTGCACTAGTTGTAGATGTTTCTGCTGCACTAGTTGTAGATGTTTCTGCTGCACTAGTTGTAGATGTTTCTGCTGCACTAGTTGTAGATGTTTCTGCTGCACTAGTTGTAGATGTTTCTGCTGCACTAGTTGTAGATGTTTCTGCTGCACTAGTTGTAGATGTTTCTGCTGCACTAGTTGTAGATGTTTCTGCTGCACTAGTTGTAGATGTTTCTGCTGCACTAGTTGTAGATGTTTCTGCTGCACTAGTTGTAGATGTTTCTGCTGCACTAGTTGTAGATGTTTCTGCTGCACTAGTTGTAGATGTTTCTGCTGCACTAGTTGTAGATGTTTCTGCTGCACTAGTTGTAGATGTTTCTGCTGCACTAGTTGTAGATGTTTCTGCTGCACTAGTTGTAGATGTTTCTGCTGCACTAGTTGTAGATGTTTCTGCTGCACTAGTTGTAGATGTTTCTGCTGCACTAGTTGTAGATGTTTCTGCTGCACTAGTTGTAGATGTTTCTGCTGCACTAGTTGTAGATGTTTCTGCTGCACTAGTTGTAGATGTTTCTGCTGCACTAGTTGTAGATGTTTCTGCTGCACTAGTTGTAGATGTTTCTGCTGCACTAGTTGTAGATGTTTCTGCTGCACTAGTTGTAGATGTTTCTGCTGCACTAGTTGTAGATGTTTCTGCTGCACTAGTTGTAGATGTTTCTGCTGCACTAGTTGTAGATGTTTCTGCTGCACTAGTTGTAGATGTTTCTGCTGCACTAGTTGTAGATGTTTCTGCTGCACTAGTTGTAGATGTTTCTGCTGCACTAGTTGTAGATGTTTCTGCTGCACTAGTTGTAGATGTTTCTGCTGCACTAGTTGTAGATGTTTCTGCTGCACTAGTTGTAGATGTTTCTGCTGCACTAGTTGTAGATGTTTCTGCTGCACTAGTTGTAGATGTTTCTGCTGCACTAGTTGTAGATGTTTCTGCTGCACTAGTTGTAGATGTTTCTGCTGCACTAGTTGTAGATGTTTCTGCTGCACTAGTTGTAGATGTTTCTGCTGCACTAGTTGTAGATGTTTCTGCTGCACTAGTTGTAGATGTTTCTGCTGCACTAGTTGTAGATGTTTCTGCTGCACTAGTTGTAGATGTTTCTGCTGCACTAGTTGTAGATGTTTCTGCTGCACTAGTTGTAGATGTTTCTGCTGCACTAGTTGTAGATGTTTCTGCTGCACTAGTTGTAGATGTTTCTGCTGCACTAGTTGTAGATGTTTCTGCTGCACTAGTTGTAGATGTTTCTGCTGCACTAGTTGTAGATGTTTCTGCTGCACTAGTTGTAGATGTTTCTGCTGCACTAGTTGTAGATGTTTCTGCTGCACTAGTTGTAGATGTTTCTGCTGCACTAGTTGTAGATGTTTCTGCTGCACTAGTTGTAGATGTTTCTGCTGCACTAGTTGTAGATGTTTCTGCTGCACTAGTTGTAGATGTTTCTGCTGCACTAGTTGTAGATGTTTCTGCTGCACTAGTTGTAGATGTTTCTGCTGCACTAGTTGTAGATGTTTCTGCTGCACTAGTTGTAGATGTTTCTGCTGCACTAGTTGTAGATGTTTCTGCTGCACTAGTTGTAGATGTTTCTGCTGCACTAGTTGTAGATGTTTCTGCTGCACTAGTTGTAGATGTTTCTGCTGCACTAGTTGTAGATGTTTCTGCTGCACTAGTTGTAGATGTTTCTGCTGCACTAGTTGTAGATGTTTCTGCTGCACTAGTTGTAGATGTTTCTGCTGCACTAGTTGTAGATGTTTCTGCTGCACTAGTTGTAGATGTTTCTGCTGCACTAGTTGTAGATGTTTCTGCTGCACTAGTTGTAGATGTTTCTGCTGCACTAGTTGTAGATGTTTCTGCTGCACTAGTTGTAGATGTTTCTGCTGCACTAGTTGTAGATGTTTCTGCTGCACTAGTTGTAGATGTTTCTGCTGCACTAGTTGTAGATGTTTCTGCTGCACTAGTTGTAGATGTTTCTGCTGCACTAGTTGTAGATGTTTCTGCTGCACTAGTTGTAGATGTTTCTGCTGCACTAGTTGTAGATGTTTCTGCTGCACTAGTTGTAGATGTTTCTGCTGCACTAGTTGTAGATGTTTCTGCTGCACTAGTTGTAGATGTTTCTGCTGCACTAGTTGTAGATGTTTCTGCTGCACTAGTTGTAGATGTTTCTGCTGCACTAGTTGTAGATGTTTCTGCTGCACTAGTTGTAGATGTTTCTGCTGCACTAGTTGTAGATGTTTCTGCTGCACTAGTTGTAGATGTTTCTGCTGCACTAGTTGTAGATGTTTCTGCTGCACTAGTTGTAGATGTTTCTGCTGCACTAGTTGTAGATGTTTCTGCTGCACTAGTTGTAGATGTTTCTGCTGCACTAGTTGTAGATGTTTCTGCTGCACTAGTTGTAGATGTTTCTGCTGCACTAGTTGTAGATGTTTCTGCTGCACTAGTTGTAGATGTTTCTGCTGCACTAGTTGTAGATGTTTCTGCAGCACTAGTGGTGGATATTTCACCAGGAGTCGTGATTGTCGAAGTCTCTGTTGTTGAAGATGTTTCTGCAGCACTAGTGGTGGATATTTCACCAGGAGTCGTGATTGTGGAAGTCTCTGTTGTTTTAGATGTTTCTGCTGCACTAGTCGTGGATGTTTCATGAGGAGTCGTGATTGTGGAAGACTCTGTTGTTGAAGATGTTTCTGCTGCAGTTGTTGTGATTGTGAATGTCTCTGTTGTTGTAGATGTTTCTGCTGCACTAGTGGTGGATGTTTCAGCTGGAGTTAATGTGATTGTGGAAGTCTCTGTTGTTGTAGATGTTTCTGCTGCAGTTGTTGTGATTGAGGAAGTCTCTGTTGTTGTAGATGTTTCTGCAGCACTAGTGGTGGATGTTTCAGC
>NW_015544122.1:223304-226311 GCF_001515605.1 Sinocyclocheilus anshuiensis | reverse complement strand
TGGATATTTCAGCAGGAGTCGTGATTGTGGAAGTCTCTGTTTTTGCAGATGTTTCTGCTTCACTAGTGGTGGATATTTCAACAGGAGTTGTTGTGATTGTGGAGGGCTCTGTGGTTATAGGTGTTTTGGCTGCACTAGTGGTGGATGTTTCAGTCACAGTTGTTGTGATCGAGGAAGTCTCTGTTGTTGTAGATGTTTCTGCTGCACTAGTGGTGGATGTTTCAGTTGCAGTTGTTGTGATTGTGGAGGGCTCTGTTGTTGCTGTAGATGTTGCAGCAGGAGTTGTTGTGGTTGATAGGTATTCTGTTGTTGGTTCATAAAAAACTTATCAGTTTAGAAGGCACTCACAAAAGTAATGACAAAAGAAAACAATTGTGTGTAAATTTTGTATGTAGGTTTTTACAAAATATTTATGAAAAACCAAAGTTTATGTAAAACCATGTCTAATCTGACCATTTTTCCAATCAGTACAATGTCTCACATACGTACAATACAATGTTTTTTCAAACATTTTGCTTTTAATACGTTGTCATACATACCTGTATCATTAACTGAGAAAGAAGTTATGTTCAGGGCATTGCGATTTTTATCGTCACTCAGTAATTCTTCTGCAATTTGGAGTTCTGATGGGACATTCTGTGTAGAGTTGAAAGCGAGTTCTGATCTGGTAATGACCGATCCCTTGCTGAAATACATTTTTTAGAAATACTGTCATATTGGAATTATTTCTTTATATCTCCAACTAACTAGTGAATGGGTTAATCGCTTGTATGTGTTATCTCTCAGAGTTGAAAACATACACAAAGGCATTGTATTTACATTTATCAGCATTGAAGTGTTCAGTATTTACCTGAATTGTAGTACAGTGACTCTAAGGAAGGAAGGAAACTTCTTGAAAATAGCAGGAGTTGTGATTGTGGAAGTCTCTGTTCTAGATGTTTCTGCTGCACTAGTGATAGATGTTTCAGCAGAAGTTGTGATTGTGGAAGTCTCTGTTGTTGTTGTTTCTACTGCACTAGTGGTGGATGTTTCAGTTGCAGTTGTTGTGATTGTGGAGGGCTCTGTTGTTGCTGTAGATGTTGCAGCAGGAGTTGTTGTGGTTGATAGGTATTCTGTTGTTGGTTCATAAAAAACTTATCAGTTTAGAAGGCACTCACAAAAGTAATGACAAAAGAAAACAATTGTGTGTAAATTTTGTATGTAGGTTTTTACAAAATATTTATGAAAAACCAAAGTTTATGTAAAACCATGTCTAATCTGACCATTTTTACGATCAGTACAATGTCTCACATACGTACAATACAATGTTTTTTCAAACATTTTGCTTGAGTCGTGATTGTGGAAGTCTCTGTTGTTTTAGATGTTTCTGCTGCACTAGTCGTGGATGTTTCATGAGGAGTCGTGATTGTGGAAGACTCTGTTGTTGAAGATGTTTCTGCTGCAGTTGTTGTGATTGTGAATGTCTCTGTTGTTGTAGATGTTTCTGCTGCACTAGTGGTGGATGTTTCAGCAGGAGTTGTGATTGCGGAAGCCTCTGTTGTTGTAGATGTTTCTGCTACACTAGTGGTAGATATTTCAGCTGTAGTTGTGATTGTGGAGGGCTCTGTTGTTGTAGATGTTTCAGCTGCATTTTCTGTGATTGTGGAAGTCTCTGTTGTTGTAGATATTTCTGGAGCACTAGTGGTGGATGTTTCAGCAAGAGTAGTGATTGTCAATGCCTCTGTTGTTGTAGATGTTTCTGCTGCACTAGTGGTGGATGTTTCAGCAGGAGTTGTGATTGTGGAAGTCTCTGTTCTAGATGTTTCTGCTGCACTAGTGATAGATGTTTCAGCAGAAGTTGTGATTGTGGAAGTCTCTGTTGTTGTTGTTTCTACTGCACTAGTGGTGGATGTTTCAGTTGCAGTTTTTGTGATTGTGGAGGGCTCTGTTGTTGCTGTAGATGTTGCAGCAGGATTTGTTGTGGTTGATAGGTATTCTGTTGTTGGTTCATAAAAAACTTAGTGTAGAAGGCACTCACAAAAGTAATGACAAAAGAAAACAATTGTGTGTAAATTTTGTATGTAGGTTTTTACAGAATATTTATGAAAAACCAAAGTTTATGTAAAACCATGTCTAATCTGACCATTTTTACGATCAGTACAATGTCTCACATATGTACAATACAATGTTTTTTTCAAACATTTTGCTTTTAATACGTTGTCCTATATACCTGTATCATTAACTGAGAAAGAAGTTAAGTTCAGGGCATTGAGATTTTCATCATCACTCAGTAATTCTTCTGCAATTTGGAGTTCTGATGGGACATTCTGTGTAGAGTTGAAAGCGAGTTCTGATCTGGTAATGACCGATCCCTTGCTGAAATACATTTTTTAGAAATACTGTCATATTGGAATTATTTCTTTATATCCCCAACTAACTAGTGAATGGGTTAATCGCTTGTATGTGTTATCTCTCAGAGTTGAAAACATACACAAAGGCATTATATTTAAAATTTTCAGCATTGAAGTATTCAGTATTTACCTGAATTGTAGTACAGTGACTCTAAGGAAGGATGGAAACTTCTTGAAAATAAGTGTAAGCTGTAACAAAATACAGACAGTTACAATGAAGTCTTATAAAACTATTAGAAACTTAAAGTATTTATGATTAAATGGAATTGTTGTGAATTCATTGAAGGATTATATAGTGAATACAGTATGAACTCACAATATCCTGAACAAGCTTAGCCCTATTTTTGAAAGCAGGAGACTGTGGTTCATTGAGGTCATCTATAAATGAATCTTTAGAGCGGAACTCCAGCTTTATTTTCACTTCATATACTGGCTCTGTTGTTGTAGATGTTTCTGCTGCACTAGTGGTGGATGTTTCAGTAGAAGTTGTGATTGTGGAAGTCTCTGTTGTTGAAGATGTTTCTGCAGCACTAGTGGTGGATGTTTCACCAGGAATCGTGATTGTGGAAGTCTCTGTTGTTCTAGATGTCTCTGCTGCACTAGTGGTGGATGTTTCA
>NW_015544122.1:212304-213764 GCF_001515605.1 Sinocyclocheilus anshuiensis | reverse complement strand
TGTTTCTGCTGCACTAGTGGTGGATGTTTCATCAGGAGTTGTTGTTATTGTGGAAGTCTCTGTTGTTGAAGATGTTTCTGCAGCACTAGTGGTGGATGTTTCACCAGGTGTCGTGATTGTGGAAGTCTCTGTTGTTGTAGATGTTTCTGCTGCACTAGTGGCAGATGTTTCAGTCACAGTTGTTGTGATTGTGGAGGGCTCTGTTGTTGCTGTAGATGTTGCAGCAGGAGTTGTTGTGGTTGATAGGTATTCTGTTGTTGGTTCATAAAAAACTTATCAGTTTAGAAGGCACTCACAAAAGTAATGACAAAAGAAAACAATAAATTTTAAATTTTGTATGTAGGTTTTTACAGAATATTTATGAAAAACCAAAGTTTATGTAAAACCATCTGACCATTGACCATTTTTACGATCAGTACAATGTCTCACATATGTACAATACAATGTTTTTTTCAAACATTTTGCTTTTAATACGTTGTCCTATATACCTGTATCATTAACTGAGAAAGAAGTTAAGTTCAGGGCATTGAGATTTTCATCATCACTCAGTAATTCTTCTGCAATTTGGAGTTCTGATGGGACATTCTGTGTAGAGTTGAAAGCGAGTTCTGATCTGGTAATGACCGATCCCTTGCTGAAATACATTTTTTAGAAATACTGTCATATTGGAATTATTTCTTTATATCCCCAACTAACTAATGAAAGGGTTAATCGCTTGTATGTGTTATCTCTCAGAGTTGAAAACATACACAAAGGCATTATATTTAAAATTTTCAGCATTGAAGTATTCAGTATTTACCTGAATTGTAGTACAGTGACTCTAAGGAAGGATGGAAACTTCTTGAAAATAAGTGTAAGCTGTAACAAAATACAGACAGTTACAATGAAGTCTTATAAAACTATTAGAAACTTAAAGTATTTATGATTAAATGGAATTGTTGTGAATTCATTGAAGGATTATATAGTGAATACAGTATGAACTCACAATATCCTGAACAAGCTTAGCCCTATTTTTGAAAGCAGGAGACTGTGGTTCATTGAGGTCATCTATAAATGAATCTTTAGAGCGGAACTCCAGCTTTATTTTCACTTCATATACTGGCTCTGTTGAGTCTCTGTTGTTGTTGACGTTTCTGCTGCACTACTTTTGGATGTTTCAGGAGGATTTGGTGTAGCTGATGATATTTCTGTAGTTGATGTTGGCTCTTGTGTAGTTGTTTCAGTTGTACTAGCAGTTTTGCTATCAAATGCAGTTGAGGAAGGAGTGGCTGAAGTTGACGATGTTTGTGTTCCTTTTGTGGTGTCTGCTGAATCAGTGATTGAGGATTCAGGAAGAGTTGTCGTGATTGTGGAAGTCTCTGTTGTAGATGTTTCTGCTGCACTAGTGGTGTATGTTTCATATGGATTCGTGATTGTGGAAGTCTCTGTTCTTGTAGATGTTTCTACTGCACTAGTGGTGG
>NW_015544122.1:210886-212205 GCF_001515605.1 Sinocyclocheilus anshuiensis | reverse complement strand
TGGATGTTTCAGTAGGAGTTGTTGTGATTGTGGAAGTCTCTGTTGCTGTAGATGTTTTTGCAGCACTAGTGGTGGATGTTTCATCAGCAGTTGTTGGGAGGATTTGGTGTAGCTGATGATATTTCTGTATTTGATGTTTGCTGTTGTGTAGTTGTTTCAGTTGTACTAGCAGTTGTGCTATCCAATGCAGTTGAGGAAGGAGTGGCTGAAGTTGACGATGTTTGTGTTCCTTGTGTGGTGTCTGCTGAATCAGTGATTGAGGATTCAGGAAGAGTTGTTGTGATTGTGGAGGGCTCTGTTGTTATTGAAGATGTTTCAGCTGGAGTTGTTGTGGCTGTTGAGTATTCCGTTGTTGGTCCAGCAGTAGATGTTGTTACTGTTGCTGCTGCTGATGTAAGAAAATTCTCAGTCAGTTCATATGAAACTCATGACAGCAATGATTAAAAGATCAATTGTATGTATATTGATCTTTACAGAATTTTTATGCCAAACCATCATTAATTACCAAATTGTTTGAAGAACTTTAATAATCTTTAACCATATAAATCCAAGTATAATTTAACACTTCAATTTTGTCTATTCTCTATACTGTCTTATAAATATAAGATTATTGTTATTTATTATTTTTACTGTTAGGTTTTCTCAGACATACCTGCACCATTAACTGTGAAAGAAGTTACGTTCAGGGCATTGAGAGTTTCTGTGTTATTCAGTAATGCATCTGTAATGTCATCATCTGATGGGACATTCTGTGTAGAGTTGAAAATAAGATCCGCTCTTGTAATGACCGACCCCTTGCTGGAATAAATGTTTTAGAATTACTGTCAAATTAGAATTATTTCTTTATATCCCCACCTGACCAATAAATGGATTCATCGCATGCATGTGTTATCTCACAGTTTCAAACATACACATAAGCAGTGTATATATAATAATCAGCAATGAAATATAGAGTATTTACCTGAATGTTAGTACACTGACTCTTAGGAAGGAAGAAAACTTCTTGAAAATGGCTTCAAGCTATATCAAAACACAGACAGTTACAATGAACTCGTATAAAACTATAAGATACTTAAAGTATTTATGATTAAATGTAATTGTTGTTTATTCATTGAAGGATTATATAGTGAATACAATATGTGGGTTTGAACTCACATAATCCTGAACAAGTTTAGCCCTGTTTTTGAAAGCAGGAGACTGTGGATCATTGAGGTCATCTATAAATGTATCTTTGGAGTGGAACTCCAGCTTTATTTTCACTTCATATACTGGCTCTATTGTTGTAGATGTTTCTGCTGCACTAGTGGTGGATGTTTCAG
>NW_015544122.1:209982-210639 GCF_001515605.1 Sinocyclocheilus anshuiensis | reverse complement strand
TCAGCAGGAGTCGTGATTGTGGAAGTCTCTGTTGTTGTAGATGTTTCTGCTGCACTAGTGGTGAATGTTTCAGTAGGAATCGTGATTGTGGAGGGCTCTGTTGTTGTAGATGTTTCTGTTACACTAGTGGTGGATGTTTCAGCCGGAGTCGTGATTGTGGAGGTCTCTGTTGTTGTAGATGTTTCTGCGGCACTAGTGGTGGATGTTTCAGCCGGAGTCGTGATTGTGGAAGTCTCTTTTGTTGTAGATGTTTCAGCAGGATTTTAATCTCATTAGCTGATGGTGCAGATTGTGTCATGTTGAAGACTAATTCTGTCTCTGTGATGACTGACCCAGATCTGAAATTCATTTTAAGAAACAATGACATACAATTCATTTTTTTATATAGGACTGTCTGGTCACTATTTAGCAAGTATTGTATTTGCAGTAGTTGTTAAAGAAGGCATTTCAGCTGTAGAAGCAGCTGAAAGTCCTGTTGATTTTGTAGGTAATGAGACACGTTTTGTTGTGATTGAAGAAGTCTCTGTTGTTGTAGTTGTTTCTGCTACACTAGTGGTGGATGTTTCACCAGGACTCGTGATTGTGGAAGTCTCTGTTGTAGATGTTTCTGCTGCACTAGTGGTAGATGTTTCAGCAGAAGTTGTGGTTGTGGAAGTC
>NW_015544122.1:187603-209594 GCF_001515605.1 Sinocyclocheilus anshuiensis | reverse complement strand
TCAGCAGGAGTCGTGATTGTGGAAGTCTCTGATGTTGTAGATGTTTCTACTGCACTAGTGGTGAATGTTTCAGTAGGAGTCGTGATTGTGGAGGGCTCTGTTGTTGTAGATGTTTCTGCTGCACTAGTGGTGAATGTTTCAGCAGGAGTCGCGATTGTGGAAGTCTCTGATGTTGTAGATGATTCTGGTGCACTAGTGGTGGATGTTTCAGCAGGAGTCGTGATTGGGGAAGTATCTGTTGTTTTAGATGTTTCTGCGGCACTAGTGGTGGATGTTTCATCAGGAGTTATTGTGATTGTGGAAGTCTCTGTTGTTGTAGATGTTTCTGGTGCAGTAGTAGTGGATGTTTCAGCAGGAGTCGTGATTGTGGAAGTCTCTGTTGTTGTAGTTGTTTCTGCTGCACTAGTGGTGGATGTTTCTTCAGGAGATATTGTGTTTGTGGATGGTTGCAATGTTGTTGTTGATGTTTCAACTGTACTAAGAGTTGTACTCTCATAGGTAGTTGAAATGGTAGATGTTTGCGACTTGTCTATTGCTAGAGAAGAGAAAGGTTAGTGTACTGTTGAAGTTTACATATACACATCAAATAAAAAAAACAATTTGGTATGTATATCATTTTTGATTTGTCAAAACATTATGCAAATGAAAGTCAATAAAATGTTTCACTAACTAATCAAATCTTAAAATATGTTTTAACTGAATATTTTTTTGCCCCTACACAAGCTGTATACCACATTTGACAAGAATCAGCCACAAGGTGGCAATATAGTATTTACAATCTCAGTTAACATGGACATCAGAATGAAAAGGATATACATTTCCAATGATAGAGGGCGCTGCAAGTTAAGAATATCATCAGAAATATCCAGCCTCACTACTCTATCCTCAGTTTCTCTTACTTCAGATATGTCTGTTTACAGACATGTTCTCCACAAGTGTCTTAGACCCACCCAATTAATGTTGCTTGTAGGTGTTTTTTTTTTCAAATAAATGAATAAAGAAATACTCATTCTTGTGACGTTGAATCACTTACAGATAAAAATCCATATTATAACAAAAGCTCTCCACTCCATTGTGGAAAGTGTCAAGTAGTGAAGAAAAGGGTCTGTAAAGTAAGCAATAGATCACTTAAGATTTTTTTATACACACATACATATTTTCCTTAATCAAAGGAAAACAAAGCACATATCATTAATTCATTAAATTCATTCATTCATAGAGCAATTTACAATTCACACATGCAGACCAAAGTGCTGCACAATCAATATAAAACACATAAAATACAATAAAACATAAAATAAGATGAGTCATCTACCGTATTAGTTAGAACACATAAACACACACATGCACATACTAGCCCTAATCCTTTAAAAAAAACACTTTGGTGATGGTTGTGACTTCAGATTTAATGTGGCAGGTTGTTCTAGAGCCTTGGGCCCACAACAGCAAAACATAAATGAATAATCAAATAAATGATAACTGTAGTCTATGGGAACCACCAGTGTAAATTCAGACAATCGTCTGTTATCTGCTAGAATAATCCAAAACTGCAAACAGCATTTTCATTTTGTGACAATTTCCCAAACTGTTACCCAGTGTCATAAATAACAGTAGAGTATCACTTAAAACTGTTTTATGAGCTATTATAAAAAACATTAAGTTCATATGTAAACCGAAGAAGACATTCAAATTGAATATCTCATAAAACACATTTAGTAACAGTACACACACTACACACTTCTGCTACAATCAATTTACTATCCTTTTTTTTTTAACTTTTATTTTTATTGATAACTCACATACTACGAGAAATTAATGCAATTCATTATTTCTTTGTTTTCATGTAGTCTGTTAAAATTTCCTGTTTACTTTATAATTAACACAAGCATCTTTCATAAAGATATATTTATAAAATGTCCTTACCTTATTCCTTGAGCAAATATCTTGAACACTGAACTGTAAAATGGAAATTGTTAATCCACTGTTGGTTCAACAGCTTCAAGGACTAGTTATCCCTTGCTCAAGTTTCAGCACTTGACTCACCTGTAGCAATACTGCCTTAAATAGGATGCATGACGTGGTTGTTTTTTTTCTTCTTTATTGAAGTGCATAAACAAGCAATGGAATGCTACTTAGCAGGGGCTGTGATTTGTTGTATTATTGTGTCTGTGAACAGTATGTGGTTCTCTCTCTCTCTCTCTCTCTCTCTCTCTCTCAATCAGTGATGATGATGCTAAAGGAAGGTTTGCTAGGTTTATAAACAGAGGATGTTAAACAACTTGACAACCCTGTCTTCGAAAGGTTGATGATAAAAATCTAAGCGTGACAATATCATATGATACCGATTTTTATAGATTGTATTTTGTTATGGAACCTTGAGATGACTTTTATAGAGTAATTCTAAACTTGCTATTGTTGTTGATTTTGTTGAAATCGTTATATTCTGTGTGATGTTAGAAGCTTATCTTTCTGTTTGCTGATTGTCATTATCATTGATACACAAGATTATAGTTATTTCATATGTATTTATAAAACAAAATAGGCATATTGCCTTGATTTTTTTTACGTTAAAGGGGTCATATGATGCTGCTAAAAAGAACATTATTTTGTTCTTAACTTTTATAAAGAATATCTCTTTGGATTTGAGACTTTAGTCTTTGCAACTTTACAGATCTTCTTTATGCACCAAGAGCTTGTAACACTCCAAAGAGAAAGGAAAAATTGAAATCGCATCATATGACCCCTTTAATAAATAATGCTTTAATTAATAAATTGTTTATTCTTTTTCAATCATTTGCAATTGAATGTAATGCAATGTGTGGTGAGTACGTAGATGCATGTTTTCATTTAGATTATCACGCAGCACATTTACATATAAGCGTGTTTATTTTTGCAACGTCAAATGTTCATGCGTGTTACATATGCAAGATGTCAAAAGACACCTGGTAAACCAAAGCATTCTTCACATTCACTGCTTCTGGGAACGTTTCCCACATACACCTTCTGAAATTTTGTCACTAGTTAAACTCCTAGTGCTGACTGGGTTAAAGAAAATGTTTAGTATAATATGAAATTTATATATTTCTTTGTACATCTGTCTTACAGCTAAAAAAAAATGAGTGCATATACTGCACAGGTACTCTTTAATTCAGTTTGTCCTTATGTTACTTATCAGTAATAAGTTTACATGTTTGTCCATATTGTGTTATTTTTCACAATTTTCAGAAGTTCAATTAAAATCATTAAAAATTTAAACATTTGATTTGTAAGTGGAAATCCAATCAAATATTTAGAGATGCTGAAATAAATAAAAAAACTAAATATGGGCAAAACTATTTTTTATCAGAAATTACATTTGCTGAATATAGGTATTGAATATAAATAGGTATTGAAATTAAATTGTTGAATAACAAGCAATAAGCAGCAATAGAGTACGTCATTAAAAGTGTAAGTATAAAGTTTAGTTTTCAAGTCGCTTGTTTTAAGTGTCACTTTTCTTATAAATTAAAGTCAAGTAGTTGTCATTCTTGCTGTTACAATCAAGTCTTAGAAATGAATAGATGGGTGTGGTGGGTGTTACTGTGGTATGTGTGTGTGTGTGTGTGTGTGTGTGTGTGTGTGTGTGTGTGTGTGTGGTAAGCATTTGTACATAGATGTTAACCTTAACAAGGCTAATTGTCAGGGTGTGTTAGTAAAAATAGCAACATCCTCTGTTAACTTAACTTCCCCCAGAGCAGGATCCAGGGTGAGGATTTGAAGCAAACATCACAAAACATCAGAGCATGTCAGCAAACGTCTGCATTTTGACAAGAATCCAGCAGGCACTGACAGGCAGATATACAATATTATTATAATACAAAAAAACTTTATTGTACCTCTTCATCAGCACTACATTTTTATTCTTAAACATTGTGGATCTGCAATGCAAAGTCGTTTTTAGGCTTGTTAAAATGAATTCCACAGATCACTGGTCATAAGTTAATAATGGGAAAGGTTCCCTGGACATTAATGGCTCTTCATGGAACAACAGTTGTCAATAAAGAACCTTTATTTTTAAGAGTGAAGGTGATCAATTTTAGCGCTATGCAGAAGCCACGCTGAAAAGGTTCATTAAGATTGTTAACTAAATTAGAATGCAGTTGCATTGACTTTCTCTAACACCACTGAAAAAGAGTGAAAACATTTTAAGCACAATTCAAAATGGACTATATAACCCAACGCCACCCCCCCACAAAAAAAATCTAATCTAAAAATCAAAAATCTTAAGAGGTCAGATACTCTCAGGAAACCACTGCAATGATACAAACTCGTCATATCCTGTCATGCTCGTGACACACTTTCTCAGGAATTGTTCCTTTGCAAGCATTGGCATTTCTTTCAAGAAGTTTAGTTCTGTTGTATTGTTGCTACAGTCATTATTTAAACTAACAAAGAAACTATATCAAACTTGACAAGCAGGATACTTTTATTTTAAATCCGCATATCAGAAACAGCAGAGTGCTTTCAACTTGGCTTTGAAAAGATAACACACGACGCAGCCATCCAACTAGACAGGCTGCATGCCATTGAAGTCCTAATCCTACTTTAGTACCTGTTAGAGTAGATAACAATAAAATTGACTAAATAGTCGAACGTGTTTTGTTTTTTTGTTTTTTCTTTAAAAAAGTAATTTGCTGTTCAAGTTCATTTTGTGACATGGGTGGAGTTGTAGGGATTGCAGACAAAAACCTTACAACAATATTGTTCTAAATGACTAGGATTTTTGCAGTTGATTTTGAAGCTGACAGCAGCTGTGTGCTGTCTCCATCCACAGCAGGACAAAATAAACAAAAACCAAAAGTCACAAAGAGAGACTGTCTCAGTGCTAAGGTGCCACTCTCTTATGAAGTCTGGCAAATTAGTCTGGGGACCTGGCGAAGGAAGCAGACAGACTGGCCTAACCAAACTGCCTGATAAGACCTACAGTAACAAAGGTCACATAAATTACATGTCATTGAGACTGTTTACACTGCCATCCTTGGCATCATGTAAAAGTTTACAATACAAGATTCATTCATGTGAAGTTCTTGTGCTTAACATGATACCATGAAATAAGAAAAACAATCTCTTCTGTTTTTAGTTCAATCACTGTATGCGGCTCTCCAGTGCACAAATTTGCAGATTTTGGTGTACTGGCTTTTTCTGGCTTACAACCTTCTGTAACACACTAAACCAGGAAACCAGAGTCACATACGAAATTCCCACAGTAGGTGAACCGTACTGAAGACGGAATGCATTTTTCAAAAGAAAGGTGCTCCTTACTTAGAAATAATTTTTAGGCAGCTTCTATGATGCCCTAAAATGCTGTTTAAGTTGGAAGCAACTGCAGATGTCCGTAGGTTTCCCCCCCTAAAAAACAGCACAGAAAGTACAATACAAATACAGTATTTTGAACATACAAAATACATGTAAAATTAATCATTCAACTACTAGGCTGACATTTATCCGGCACTATTCTGAATGCTCGTAGCTGGCTGCAGTTTTGATTTGCCTGCTTTGATATGCATTGCATATCAGTTGACAGCAATCGTCTCAGGTTACGTATGTAACCATAGTTCCTCGAAGGAACGTTTTGACAGACAACACTAAATAAGACTCACAAACAGATATCAGACTGACACACACACAGAGCGCTTGCTGAATGACAAAAAGCTGACGCTGGAATCACCGCACGTGCTTTTATAGCCTCCTGGTCATTACGTCACCCGCCGTGACGTCTCGCCCATCTATTGGTCTGATTACACACGAGGTTCAGAGCCCGTCACGCTGAAGGGCGTTCCCCTAGCGTTTCCGACGCAGCTCGAGTTCCTGAAGAGGAATGTTATATTTTTTTGCAACAAGTAGAATTAACCATCTAATCCTTATCTTACTTGCAGAAATTATTGAATGAACCTGATTTAATTGAATCAACCAAATTATCAAAGATAATTTGTACATAAATAAATAAATAAATACATTCTGTGGGACTGCTGCTAAATTTAGTACAAAAAAGTTAAACAAATTTCAAATAAAATGCTAGTATCAGTCAGACAACACATCAGTCAGATAAAGAATATAATCAAATATAGTCAGATAAAGAAGATAATACAAATATATGAACCTAAAGAACCTAACTAATCAAACTTTTCAGTTGAGTTACTGCTGTGTGAACATTTGAGGTCTAGATTAGCTTTTTGTGATATTAAGGCCCCAATATACTTCAAGTGAAATCGAAGAACAAACTGGTATGGTGTCATTTTAAACAAAATCATGCCAAACGAAGTTCATTTCAGTCATTCGAAACAGCTTGCCAAGGTGAACTTTCTGGAAAGGTTTGCTCTGGCTGGTAAACACCTTATAGTTGGATATTAGCGCTGCTGTACATGTGCATGTATCTGAAATACTGCCCATCGCTGGCATAAAAACAGGCTTCTCAACTTTTGTAACCCTTTTGTTACTGACATCAAAGGCTGCGAATCCGATCAAACATGGTATTTTCAGACAAATGCACCTGTCACTTATGGTAATACAGACAATACGAACACAATAGCTGAACAAGAGGTTTTGTTTCATCCATTAATTGAATTGGTTTTGGTTTGAATACTAATAAGTAACTATTAAGTAACAAACCCAATACTTATCAATACTTGTCAAAAACATATTTAATTTTCAAAACCCATTAAATAGTCTACTGTAGCAAAAATGGGGATTACGCACTGATTAGTTCATCTTAAAAAAACATTTTAAGGGGCTATACTATTGTCACGTAAAAATAACATGCATACATATCCACCTTAGCTATAACCAACATAAACGTATCTAGATAACGCTCTCCAAATCAGAGCTTCAATTTTAAACACAGATCACACTTCAGTTAAAGGATTAGTTCACTTCCAGAAAAAAAATAACCCTATAATTTACTCATCCTCATGTCATCCAAGATGTTCATGTCTTTCTGTCTTCAGTTGCAAAGAAATTAAGCTTTTTGAGGAAAACATTCCAGGATTTTTCTCCATATAATGGACTTAAATGGTGGCCAACTGGCTGAAGGTCCTAATTGCATTTTCAATGCAGCTTCAAAGGGCTCTACACGATCCCAGCCGAGGAATAAGGGTCACCAGTCACCAGACTGTACGGTCACCAGACAACGGCAACTACCGTAAATCTTACAATGTGAGATATCAAGGAATCATAAAGTGCATGTCCCAAATGATTTGAAGACAACTAAATACAACGCAAGCAATAAGCAGACAGATAGATAACCTAGCTTCTCTGGACGAGGATGGGACGGGTTCCAGATAAGTAAACGATTTTCCTCAGTGTTAACAAGGAAGAGATGGCCTTTCATGGCAGACATGATGTGATATGAAATTATGTTTTAAAATCATGAATAAAGGTAATCTCATTTGAACCCTGTGCTAAAAAGATCGTGTGATCATTGGTTCACATCATGAATCAGATGATTGCCGAGCTTGACGCACGTGACCATCCTTGAACCATTTTGTAGTTTTATACGTTCTAGTGCATGTATAAAGTCAGTTCCTCTTTCACACAGGTATCCTAGCAGAGTAAACTCGGATGTAATTTATTGTTTATATATATATGTATGTATTTATTTATTTGTTTGTTTGTTCATAGTCCTGGCTGTGTAAATAGGTGAATAAATAAAGTGGATCAGACCAAGCACCACAACGATCTTGTAGCCAATCAGCAATAGAGGATGTTTACGTTCATGATGGGGAGGAGAAAGAGTAAGGCTTTAGATATGGTGCACTCCTATTACTGCAATGCACAGTATGGCGGAATAGCCCCGCTTTCTGAATAAAAGAAGCTAGAAGCTCCAGTTGATATAGAGATGCGCACTTAGGACTGCACACTGGCTCATGTCAATAAGCTTTTTTGATGTTATTTGAGCATAAGGAACAACATTTATGAGACGGTTGCTGTCAGATTTCATTGGTGATTTCAAGTATGAAATTTAATCGCAAGCTTTATGAACAGTTTTGGAGAATTTGATGTTTCCCCGTCAAGGCCGTCCTTGAGGGAGCCCCGCGGCGAACTGACCGAGGGGTATGCATGCCCCACTTACAGTCTGTGCCCAAATGACTAGTCTTGGGTTTTTCCAGTGAAGTTGAAATTGGTCAGAAGAGGGCAGGCTTGACTTCTCTTTAATATGTAATAATATCGGTAGCAGATGAACTGAAACCTGAACCAAACTGCTTGTCACATGAGAATAAAAGCTGATATAAACACATGTAATAATCACAATACAGGACACATTACCACAAGCTCAGTTTCAATTGACATTCATACAAAATGCATCAAGTTAAATGAGATGTAAAATGATCTTACAATAATTTAATGTGCACGTGAGGTTGTGCAATAGTCAAAGGCAAAGAGTATAACACAGGGAACCTTGTGACATTCTTTTCATTGTGACATGCCAACTATGAAGGTGTTTTCTGCTTTGTTGCATCTTGAATTCCTGTGCATCAGGTGTAAAAAGAACTCTGTCAACACCTAATGATCATTAGTGAGCTTTATGCCACCTCTGTGCATTCAGAAGTCTGTAAAACCAAAAGACAAAAGTGATTAAAATATGGCGTTGCTAGCAAGTAAATAAATAGCTCACATTGTGCCAGACATACATGTAGTGAAATGGTTTTTCTGTTAGAGATTGGCTAACAAATGATGCTGTGAGAGACATAATGACCTGCAATGTTTGCCAGAAATATGTAAAGAAAAAAACAGCTAAATAATCCCATTTTAATATGTGTATATGCTTATGCCTTTTTGGCCCCTTCCACCCAAAACGTCACCAATATGACTAAAGATCAAACATATATATCATGCAGTGAAACAATGCAGGTACATCCGTCTTGTAGCAACACAGACACGCATACATTTATGTGTAGACTGCACTTCAAAGCAGGTGAGCTTGGGAGAAGAGTTTTATCTGTCTGAGCACCTGCCACAGATGTGAATCACAGATAAGCCTAGTTTGGTAAAAAAATGCTCTCAGAATGATAACAGGGAAGGTGTGCCAAAAAGGAAATAGATTTTGTCAGTCTGTTAAGATGCCGTGAAGCCTACATATTACTGGATAAAATCAGCGATAAAAGTGTCTTGGTAAACACTGGCTTGCACTGAAAGTGCTGCGAGTTTAACATGAAATTAATATTAATAGGCAATGTTTAAAATGTATAATTATTTAAATTTCATTATGATTAATAAATTAACTTTAATTTTGTTGGCTGCAGTGGACGAATACAGAACTTAATTTTTAAACTTGAGTCTGGAAAAATATCCAGTATCAAAACATCCTTTCAAAAGGGAACTCGCGCTGCGACCCCTAGAGGTTGCTATGGGGAAAGCCTCCGGCATGACCGCTGTCTGAAGCATGTGTAGCCAACTGTAATGTAATTCATATCTCTGCTAGGACAGCATCTGTGAGTTGTAGGCTCTCTGTGAGCCTCCTTACAAGTTGTCCTGAGGGTAAGGTAAGACTACACGCTGACTGCTTCGTGTCTTTTCTGAGCGTCGTCAAGCCTCCTCTCTCTACTGAGAGCTATCTTCACTGAGGCCTACGCTCGCCAGAGCTCCGCTAGGACAGCATCTGTAGGCTCTCTGTGAGCCTGGGTTGAGTTTCTCTTCCTGTCATTACAATTACAATTCTGCACCCTGTGGCATGTGGACAATTTATTGGAGGAAAAAAAAAACACTCCTGTTTTTTTTCCCCAACAGGGAACATGATCCCATTTTCTCTCCTTTTATAAACATATAACAGCATAAACTGATCTGTAAATGTATAAAAAAAAAAAAAAATGTTACTCTTTGTTTTGAATTGTGAAGCACAGAGATGGCAGCACAAAAAGAAGACCATGTGTCATATCCTTTGATGATTATTAAAGCTGTTAAAACAACTGGACTTTATTGGATAATAAAAGCACTTTACTACAGTTAGCTGCAATAAAAATGTTTAATGGAGCTGGGGATTTATCCTACTGTCCGTGCCTGTGTCGCATGTTTGCTGTCTTGTTCAACATCTCCATTCAGATAAACGTATTATTAGAATCAGCATGAAATGAAAATAGTAAATCCTATTTACTATATGGATACATTTTCCTAGGCTTATTGTGAACAGTTCATCCTTGCATATTATTCTACAGTAAATATTTATTTATCTTTTTAATCTTTAATCATGTAACGACTTCCTTGGCCTCAGAAATGACTTTGTATTAGATGATGAATCCCTCTTTTTTTCAACACCTGTGGTAACGCCCACTTTTTCCAGTTAATTTCAGATGGATACAATCAAGTTCTATCATTTTTAGAATATACCATTGCAAATACAGCAGTGTAAATAAATAAAATCGCTTGCGTACCGAGTTTCACATTGACTTTAAAGTTGAGGTGAAGTGTGTCATTTCTGCGCTACTAGTAGCACCAAGCTTAAAACTTGTTCAAAAACAGTTGTTACCTTTGTAATTCTGTTTCCGCCAGAGAAATTACACACTTCACCTTTAAGGTTTCAAGATGTCCTGCCATGACATGCCCATTGAAAACCCCTTTGTCTCTTTCTGCCTTCTTTACTTTTCTCTCCTTCTCCTCGCTTTCTTGACTGCTACACCCATCCACTGTAATGTAATTCATGTCTTCCCTATACTTAAGGCTAACCACAGCCCTTCCATACCATGCAGTGTACAGAGACTGCTTTGCCGCCATAGACTTCAGCTTTCATGTGCAAACAGTGTGCTGAGGTCCAAGAAAGGCACGCTCAGAGGCACAGTGCTTTTCAGGCAATATTTTCACTTGTGTGTGAATGTTAGACACTTTAAACACTTTTTAACCTTCAAAGCGTTAGATTACAACAACTAGGCTAGCTGTTGTGGGCGAGCTACAGCTGGCATCCCTAAGATGCCACGATATCCAGGTGTTGCACAGAATAGGTATTTATCTCCTCAAGCTCCTCTGCATTGTGAGGCAGATGATTTTGAAAGTTCTGCACATGTGCTGTTGTTTTTCAACCATTAGCGTGATGTGATCTGCCCTCATTCACCCTTTACTGATGAGCACACAGATTAAATTGTGTTTGAGTGTCAGTATAAACGTGTATGTGAGCGCAGGTGTATGTATGCATGCATGTTTGTGTGTAAGTGCAGGCATGCAATATTGAAGAAACATCTCCCCAGCTGTGAAAACAAATGCGACATCTGGCTGAAGGTGATTATTTGCCAAAAAACACATGGAACATTTTACAATAAGGTTCAGTTTGTCAACCTTAAATAATGCAGGTAACTCAAAATAAAATATATAAGGTTTTAAAATTCGAAAATGTATTAATAGGTCTGCTGTTCTTTGTTAGTTTGTGCTCGTTCACAAATTAATAAATTAAATTGTTACATTAAAATATGCTTATGTGAAAAATTAACAGTAACCAACATTAAACAACCTGTTAAATTCTCTCATACCATGCATTAACTCTTTGCATTTTTTTTACCAGTTCTGTTTCTCTTTTAGTTTGTATCGTTCTTTTCACTTTCATTCCTTAAGACAACTGCAGTAGCCTATATTAATGTGTTTGATTACAGTAGCCTATGTTAGTGAAATGCTGTCGATCTCTTGTTCTATGACCCATCTGTTTTCTTTATGTAGGCTAATTACTTCGGCAATCGCAGAGGAGGAAATAAGAGAGTTAAAAACCGCAACACTTAGGGATGCTGATTATTTAAATATATAAATATATTATGTTATAGCCTATGTATTCCGCCCGAATCGATCATCTCAGATGCAGGTGTTGTTTTATAAAAACCCCTTTTTAAAACTGCCTGTAAAAACACCAACAGATAGTGCCGTGAAAACTCACATGCCAGTAATTTTAAAAACTAAATCGTTCAGTGAAATTAATTATAAAAACTATAGAATGTCAACAATCCTATTGATTTTGATGCATGTTTAATTAAATGGCGCCTACATTTATAATAGCAAGTTATGTCAAGGCAGTAGACACACCCGACAACTAATCCTGTCCCAATAGGGCTTTAGTGTGTCTTTGTTGTGGTACATTGTAAACTATATACTGCATAATTTATTAAATAAACTTGCACTTAAGTGACCTTTACTGAGTGAGCACATTACAGAATTCTTTACACCATTATCTTGGCTGTGTCATTGCATACCTAAATACCATCTTTATTGTATTTACTGTTTTATTGACAAAGGTGCACAAGTATAGTAAAAACATTAACAAACAGAACCTTATAGAGTGTGTATCCGTGCTATATGCACTTGCTTTTCCTAACTATCTTGCACCTTTCTAGCCAGCTTTAAAATGTGCGTGTCTAATGATATTGACTTCTTATATGTCTAAAGGATTGAATTATACAGTTCTTTACTTGTAGGGTTGCATAACAGCTATAGTGTGAAACCTGGTTCAACAACAATACTTTGTACTTTTAGAATTTGCTTTTTGTTTTTAAGTTATTTAATAATTTAGTATTTGCTAAGATGTCACTCAGGAACTGGAGATTTTCTGAAATGACTATATTCCTCCATCACCGCTTTACCCAGGAGGAAAGCACTTAACCTCAGGTTGCTTCAGCGAACGTTGTTCCTGCAACTAGTGAACGGTGCAGTAGGTCACTGTGAATGAAAAGCATCTGCTAAATGAAAGGTAACCAGTTGAGGTAACCCATCCATAATAATACGTAAGATCTCAAACAAATGCTCACAAATGCAGCCAACCAGAGACAAAATACCTTGTCTTCAATAAATTCAACAAAGCAAAGCAGAATTTAATTTTAACCTAGTGCAACCAGTTTGACCTGCAGTAGTGCATAGCTTTGAACATGACTAACAATATACTGAACGCACCATGAGTTCACGCAAGTTCAGAGTAAAAAAAACAGGTTTGGTAGCTGTTGATCATATTCGGACAAACGTGATGATACTGTGATACCCAGATCAGTAGTGCTTATTTGAGATATATCAAATATATAGGTTTTTATACTGTGTGTAGCCTGAAGCGACATACATTTTTGTATAATAAAAGCTATTTGGAGTACTTATGGTTTGTGTTGCAATCTTGTCTTTCTACATTCCAAGAAAAGCACGTAAAGTGCACAGTGTATGTGTTATTATATAAGAATTTTCTGTATTGATTTTTCACAGGTATTTAACCATATTTTGAATGACTTTGCATTTGTGTTGTGTTTTGGAGTTAAAGGAAATGTCTATAAACGTAATGAATAATGTCTTGGCAGAATCTTTTTCTTTCTAGTGACAGGTCTGATATGTTTTCTGTCAGCAAGAGTATGCTTGAGTTCATTTTATGTAAAATTTTGTACCACAAAATAATGATATAATTTTGGCCTGAACCATAGACGCTGAGTGAACAGGTCATCAGTCATGCGTATAATATGTGTTTGTGGGTGGCAGATCGCTGGTGGTCTTCCTCAAATATGTAGACAGGAACACTTCTCAATTATCCTTCAGAACTTTTTTTTTTTTTCAGTGCAGACAATGATTATCTCATACAGGTAGCAGATGATGAACAGTATATTGGGCCTCTTATGTGGCATGTTTATAGTAACCTAAGCTGACAAAACTTTATGGTATCTTGGGTGGTGCTATAAGCGGCCAACATCATGTTTAATGTCTGTTTGCTTAGAAAAGTAATAGAACCCTCTTCTTAAAAATAAAGGTTGCAAAAGTTTTTTTTTGTTTTTTTTTGCAGTGATTCCATAGAAGGACCATTTTGGGTTCCCCAAAGAGCCTTACAATGTTTTAGAACATTTAAAGTGGGTTTTAGGTATATTTCTCCAGTATTGTCCAGTAAAAAGTCCAGTTTTGCTGTAAAGTCTTAACGATCTCATTTTATGAAAATAATCGTGAGTGTGATACGGGGGTCCTGTGGAGAGAGTGTTTGGCCACAGTCAGGCAGTGTTGTTTTTAGCCTTGCTGCAGGCTCCGTAGAGTCTCCGTAGAGACACTTCATGTCTTGTTGAATATTTTGTGAAGTAATTTTCAAATTTGTAAGGATTTTTCTGGTGGTAAGAAATTATTTATTTTAAGAGCTCTCCAGTGTACATATGTTTAAAGAATGTTCTGTTAAGCAAATTTTGAAATTGAATTGAAGTATTTTTTCTTCTGTAATACTGGGTAAAATATAAATAGTTCATATTAAGTACATATTAATTTTGCAGACAATATTTTACTAATTTGCAATGATAAAGTATGTCAGATGTGTTAAGTCAGTTGTTTAATTTGCCTTTATACCACATTTATTGTTTGTTTTTCTCTATTTTCTCAGTATAAATTATAGCCATATTTGAGGGTTATTTAAAAAAACTTTGTATAATTTTTTTTTTTTTCATATTTTTGTCAAAGAAAAATGGTTCTAAACAGTACCAGAAAAGGGTTCTTCGGCTTGTAACAATAGCAGAACCCTTTTTAGTGCTAAATAGAACCTTTTTTATAGGGTTCCATATAGAACCATGCTTTGAAAATGCCATATAGGACCTTAATGGTGTTATAAATAACCTTTTTTTTAGGTTATAAATAACCAGAACCTTTAAAGGGGTCATATGATGCTTTTTTAAAGATCATTATTTTGTGTATTTGGTGTAACAGAATATGTTGATTGCAACTTCAGGGATCTTATCTATGCACAATCAGCTTGTAACACTCCAAAGAGAAAGGAAAACTTGAAATCGCATCATATGACCCCTTTAAAGAACCATCTTTTTTTAGAGTGTTGGCTTAAAATAATTATGAAATAATTCTCTGTTATTCTGTGCATTTTTGAAGTGTACAGTGTGTTTGTGTGAACTGAGGTGATTGTGATTTGCTTAGTTTTAAATCTGCAGAGACCAGATCAAGAAACAGACAGTCTCCACTGAGTGTGTGGCCTCCGGGACAGGTGTTGCTCACTGACTGACCTCTTCATCTGTGTGTTAAAGATACTGACAGAGAGCTGCCTCACGCAGCAGCCTATGAAGGAAAGTGCATGCCATAAAAATACCAAAGATAACATTTCACTATCTCCATTATGCAGTAAGGGCTCTGAACTTTGACCTGTTCTTTTCTTATTTGCAAAAAAAAAAAAAAAAGAAGCTCTCTAGCTCATCGATTTAACAGTAGTTAATGGATCTGTAACAGCTTAGGTAGGAAAGTCATAAAAGTAATTTGAGCAAAAGGGGTGGGACTCGGAAACCAGGGCGTGGTTACGCACCCAAAACCGGTGGGAGATTAAGGGGTAACCCTGGTCACCCGAAGCTGCAGGACTGCGGGTCCTCAAGCCAAAGAAGTCCAATCAGTCCAACAAAAAGACAAGTTATAATTCGTAATGTTACTTCTGTGGATAAAACATCATCGCGCAAATATGGAATGCATTTGATTTAGTGACTTTGTGGCGCATAAAATGTACAACTCACTAAATCTTTAGTTTTGCAACAAAAAACGTTCTTTTACATTTAATACGGCATGATTCCTCGGTTTAACGTTTTATTTCTTGCGAAGCAAAGACACTCATGGGATGTTGGAAAACGAGTTGCGACTTCGGACACCTGAAAGCGCACTCCAAGGTGTCCGTGTTCTTTACCATGATCCTCATATTCACCTATTTATTCTATTGTCTCACCGGATACTGCGATTCCATGCCGAGTCCACTGTATGTCCGTCAGAGTTTCAGAAGCAAACTTTTCCTAAAGGAAGGGAAGAAACTCGCGCACTGGAACGGCTCCATCGTTCGCGAACTCCCCGAGCGGGATGCGACAGACGTGGAAGATGAGAAGCGACAGCGAGGTTTAGGTTATGACACGTACAACAATCTCTCCGTGTCAAACAACTTTGGGACCAAAGAGTTTCCTAAGGCGATTATTATCGGCGTGAAAAAGGGAGGAACGCGCGCGCTTCTGGAGTTCCTGCGCGTTCATCCCGACGTGAGAGCGGTGGGCGCAGAGCCGCACTTCTTTGACAGGTTCTATGAGAAGGGTCTCCTGTGGTACAGGTAGGTCGTGAATAATATGTATTATAGGGTTAGGAATGATCAAAACAGCTAAACGTATTAAAATTCAGCACGTAACTTCATTAAAGTACAGCCATAAATGTTAGGTTACCTTAAAACATGCTGCTTGTTGGATGGACACTTAAGGCACAATTAAAATTATGAATGTATTTGCAATTTATACCAGAACAGTGGCTTTATTTTAAAGAAATATTGCACATGCAACGTGTTTGCAGGTGTTGTATCTAATACATTGACCTTTTTATGTTTTTATATGTGCAAGTACCTTTTTAGAGTCACTGTACGTTTAAATAAGCATCATAGCAACGGCAAAAAAACAAACAAAAAAAAAAAAATATATATATATGTATAACATTTATTTATTTGATTTTGACCAACATGTAACCACGTAAAGAATTTGATGGAGATATATAGGGCTTTCAGTTGGTTTGCCAACCGCCAATAAAATTTAAAGAAGAAGATGTAACCACGTAGGAGAACACCCTAGTAACTGCATAGCAATGTGCTAACAACCACTCCTTAGCAACCAATGCCCAGTAGAATAGACCTTATGTGGCCCTGCCCCTTTTCAGCACTGCGCTTGTTGTCTTGTCTTCCTGTTTGTATTTCCACGGCGTGAAGGTAAGGTCGAACGAATTTATGAATGAAGCGCTCCTTTTAAAATCCTCCCGGTCTACTGACATACATCCTGAACATTGCAATGCTCATGATAACTTTCATTAAATAGTCAGTGCATCCACTTCACCAGCTAATTACTCTTCAACAGCGATGCTACAGAGCTAGGCCTACTGCAAAAAAACAAAAAAAACCCTGGAAGTTTAAAGACAAAATTCTAAAGATGGCAATGCACTTATTTCTCTGATGCATAAAGTCAATAATTCTATTAATTATTCTAATAATTATCTTTATTTTTTAAGAAAAAAGATAAGTTTAATTAATGTATCTTTGAAATTTTCTTGTTTATTATTTAATATTCTTTCTTTTTTTTTTACAAACAGATCACAAATAATTGTTATCTGTCTATATAATCCCTCCCTATGATTTTGATTCTTAGAGACTGCAATTTTTTTTATCCAAGTTACCAACTTAAAATCTTAAGAGTGGTAATTAAGTAAGCCAGCAAATGTTTTATCGCACAGTAGACCAATTTTATAACAGACATTGTAATGTAGAGCTCCTGAAATGCATGCATCTGAGGCACATAAAGTTTATGCAGCTCTCGTCATAAAGTCTTCCAGCAGAGAACACTGGTTTAATTAACTCCTCAAAAGAGTTACACACTGCGATTTCTTCATTCATCAGTTGTTTTGGGCCTCTTTCAAAATCGCATGTTTAGACTGTATCAAGGAGTTTGCATTTTTCTGCATAATCGGCAATTGATTCTTTCTCTCTCTTTTAATGCCACTTAGTTCGTTAATATCACCTGTCAATAACCCTAACCCACCCAGTTTAGAGCCGTGTCTCATTGGCAGGACATTCAGCCCTCTGCCAATAAAATGACTGTGGATTGACCGTCAATGCTTCTGTCTCTAGCTTCTGTCCGTCTCTCATCTCCATGTCAGGGAATTAGACATCAGACAAATGGGAATGACTAAGTATTGGTGAGAAATTAATTAAAGGGATAGTTCACCCAATAATGAACATTTTGTCATCATTTACTCCCCCTCTTGTTGTTCCAAACCTATATGACTCTTTTCTACAATAGAAGAATGTTTTGGGTCCCATTGACTTCCATTGTATGGACAAAAATACTATGCATGTCAATGGGACACGAAACCTTTCGGTTTCCAACATTGTTCAAAATATCTTCTTTTATTTTCTAGACTAGAAAGTCATACAGGTTTGGAATGACATGAGGGTGAGTAAGTAATGACAGTTTTCATTTTTTGGGTGGACTGTCCCTTTAAAAATGTCTTTCAAGGAATGCTTCCTTCTTTCAATTCTATCATTTACTTTTTTATCACAACATAAAAGGTCAATTTTGGGTAAAACTTTAATAATCATGGTCCCCGTTTCCTTTCTTGTCAAGAAAGCTATAGCTTGTGAAAAGTGACTTTGAGGTTTAGTTTGATGATTTGTCTTTCTTTCTCGCGCACGCACACACACACACACACACACACATTTGTTCCAGCATGTGGTGACAGCCTTATGTAAACAAACTGTCCATGTATGGGTTTTTTGTAAAGTATAATTCAATATCTGCCTTGTCAACACCACAGGTCTTCTGTGTGTGTACAGATGTGTAATGACAGCTGAGCTATTGTGAATGCCAGCTGAAAGCTGTACATGGAAGAGCTTTGTCACATGGCCACTGTGTGTATATGTGAGTGAGTGAGAAAGAGAGAGAGCAAGAGTGAGTGAACAAGTTGAGAGAGAGAGACATACAAGCTTTGTAAGTGACCAGGTGCTCATATAATTTACTCATTAAAGGGGTCATATGATGTTGCTAAACAGGACATTATTTTGTGTATTTGGTGTAATGAAATGTGTTTATGCGGTTTAAGGTTAAAAAAACACATTATTTTCCACATACTGTACATTATTGTTTCTCCTCTATGCCCCGCCTTTCTGAAACGCGTCGATTTTTACAAAGCTCATCGGTCTGAAAAGCAAGGTGTGCTGTGATTGGCCAGCTATCCAGTGCGTTGTGATTGGCCGAATACCTCAAGCGTGTGACGGAAATGTTACGCCCCTTACCATATTGTGATGCCCTGTCCGGCCGGAGCGACGAGACAAAAGCATTAAAACCCATTATAAACGAAGCATGTGTAGCATCCAGTGGGGACATAATTACGGATTATAATGACTTATACTGTCTTTTTACGCGTTGCGTTGCATCGGGCCGCGTAAACATAAAACCATGTCTGCATTTGTGATCGGAGAAATGACAAACAACAAGCGCTACTCTACACTGCTCAAAAAACTCGCGTTTGAATCATAAGTGGCAAATTCTTTAAATATGAAAATGTGGGGGCATGTTTAAACGAGGCGTTTTAGGAGGGCGTGGACCAGTCTTAACTTTTATAAAGAATATCTCTTTAGGTTTGAGACTTTAGTCTTTGCAACTTTAGGGATCGTATCTATTCACGAACAGCTTGTAACACTCCAAAGAGAAAGAACAACTTGAAATCGCATCATATGACCCCTTTAAAAGGTTTATGGAACTCATGACTGTTGCCCTTGTCAAAAATTTTACATTGTACAAATAACTGATACATTATAGCCTGCAAATGCTGTTTATATTATATATGCGTGTTTAGTGAAATATTTTTATATTTATTATTTATTTTATTTTAAATTTTTACAGTGAACATTTTCTAAATACATTGCATCGTATTTTGAAAAATACTAATATTGCAAAAAGATTTAATTATGATAATGATAAATTAATTTCAGGATGCTCTGCATAATTTAATAAAGAATTGTAATTAAGTTCTATATTTTATCTAAAATTCTAAACTGAAGATCTTAAAAATCTGATCTTCTCATGAATTGGTAATATGTTCTGATTAACATATCCATGCATTACATGTTCTTTAATTCTGTTCATTAATCCATAATAATTGTTCCTCCCCTTATCAATGCAGTTACCTGACTCTGGTTGCACCTTTTCATGACTCCGTAAATCACTGTCCGGAATAAAAGTCACCTCCCAATCAATGATGTGTGCAGACGTGCTGCTTATCGATTCCTCCTTAACCAACTTTATTGCACTTAGGCATAGAGATGGTTAATTAACCTGTGCATATTCAATCTTGTTGACAAAGTGCTGCTGCCTTTTTCAGCTCTTGACATTCTTTATGACGCTCCAAGGTGCTTAGCAATAAAGGTTTATGTTTTAAGAGCTGTGTTTTAAGATAATGCTTGCTTTTTATGATAGGTTTATTTCCTTGTTGTCTTATATATATATATATATATATATATTAAAAATCTGTCCCTGATGTTGAGTACACTTACATTTTGCATTACACATTCAATTTAGATTTTAAAGCCATATATTTCATGATGTCAGAGTGCTGATTTGACAGTCTTGATTTCCCATATAACCCGGGTCTCTAACATTAAACTAGCCATTGATTGATCAGGGCTGAGGTAGTGGTGTGGAAGAAACCATCACGGCACACACCAGCGGCGCAGTACAGAGACAGATGTGTTATCTATATCCTCAGCCACATAATGAAGAATAAGTGTCAGGAAGCAACCCAAAAGGAGGTTTTTACAGCGGTTCCATAAAATAACCTTATTTGGTTCCCCAAAGAACCTTTCAGAGAACAGTTCTTCAAAAAAACATTATTTGAACATTTCAATATCCTGAAGAATCTTTTTCCACCATAAAGAACCTTTTGTGTAATGTAAAGCTTCCATAGATGTTAAAGATTCTTCAATGGAACCATGGATGCCAATAAAGAACCTTTTTTTTGTGTGTGTAGCTTTGCTTTGCTTGTGATTTTTTATGATGTGGTTAGCTGGATAATCATTTCCTCTGAGATATTCAGTGGGTAGGTTACAGTCAAGGCCAAGAGAAAGAAAGCTTCAGCTTGCCCCAAGTTGTTCACCAACCCACAATGGCATTGATAGTTTCTTAACAACTTGTTTTTGATACATGGCTTCTCAGCAGAAATGCCTAGTTTTACTGCTGAAATACAGGCCTGCTTTAGAGTAAATCACACTCTATTTCTTTTGAATACTGCCCTTCCAACAAGAAAAGTATGATTAATCAGGCAAAAAACAGAGTGTTTGAAGACAACAATTATACTAGAACATCCCAATTCTGCAGCTGCAGTCGTTCTTCTGCTACTGACTGTTAAAACTGAACATACGGTGAGCTGTGAACAAAGCCAGGGATCTGGGATCTGGATCTGGATCTGGTCTTAAAGGTTCATTATGCTGCTACACACTCCATATTGAGTCACTTAAAATTCTGTGTGGTGCATATTTGAACAGATTTCCATTGTACAATCTGTTTTTAATTTTATATTCCTTCATGTGTGCATTGTAACTTCTATTGGAGCTATCGATGCTATCTGCTCACATATATATCATTCACACTAAATCTGATCACTTCAGTCAGCAGTTACACATTTGTCACATAAATAGTATTCACTGCACACACCACCATAACATATAGTTCATTGTATATACACTGTGCCAGGTCTTTTTTTCCAGGGTCCTCCTGCCAAATTTGTACCATAAATTTATGCCAGGCGCTTGTGGACGTTTAGCTATATCCTGATAGTGAACTGTTTCCAGAAATGGACACATCCTGAATTTCAAATGCATTAAGGGTACAGTACTGCAGCTGTTAACTGTTATTTACCTTTTAAAGCAAAATTTGACGCAATCAAGTGCCGCAATGCAATGCTTAATATAAATTTATTCAGATTTTATTGACTGATTCCTTGTTTGGAATTTTTCCATAATCTATGGCTAGTTTTGCTGCACCTCAGTAACAATAGATCATCCAGCATTATGAACGCCTGTTACCAAAGCATCCGGTCTGACCAGCAGTGATCTGAAGCAAAGGTCTTCACCCTCCTTGTTGTTTCCTGTGACTGACCCGTAACACATTAACAAACGTCTCTAGGTTACATATGTAACCATGGTTCCCCGAGGGAACGAGACGCTGCGTCGAGATTCGCTTTGGGAACGCCCTTGCGTGACCGCGTTCTGAAGCACGTGTCAAATCAGTCCAATGGAGCAGCGAGACGTCACGAGCGAGGTGACGTAAGCACCAGAAAGCATAAAAGCGCATCCGGCAGAGCGCAAACCAGCTTCGATGAAGTAGCGCCTGCAGGGATGCAGGGAGTATGGCAAAGAGACGCAGCGTCTCGTTCCCTCGGGGAACCATGGTTACATACGTAACCTAGAGACGTTCCCCTTCAGGAACTCGAGCTGCGTCGAGATTCGCTTTGGGAACGAGAATACCCACTGCGCCATACTACCAAG
>NW_015544122.1:149301-187308 GCF_001515605.1 Sinocyclocheilus anshuiensis | reverse complement strand
TTCTGGTGCTTACGTCACCCCGCTCGTGACGTCTCGCTGCTCCATTGGACTGATTTGACACGTGCTTCAGAAGGCGGTCACGCAAGGGCGTTCCCAAAGCGAATCTCGACGCAGCTCGAGTTCCTGAAGGGGAACACACTATCTGTCGGCCAGTCTGATTAGATAATTAGGAGCTTCAGAAGCAGATTAAAAAGCAGGAAGAAAAGGAAGCACATCCTGTCAGAGCTTCAAGACACTAATCAGGAGGATGTAGGTAGATATGCAGTGAGCTCAGTGATATGATGCTTTTTTAAAAATATAACATTTTAGTTTTTGTGCACATGACCAGATGAAAAAAGAATACTGATTCATACATAAATAATAAAAATAAATATAAAAAAATATATACAATTTTCATTATATATATATATATATATATAGCCTATTTTTGTTTTTGTGCACATGACATGAATTATTTGATTAATACTTCAAATAGTATATTGTGTGCGAGACATGGTATTTTAGATGTTTTAGGTATTTAGATGTTAACCAGCTGATTAGGTTAAATTGATAGCTATTTCTGATGGAATTCAGAGGGAGTTGGCAGTGTGTTGAAATCTGACTGAAGTTGTAGTTTGTGTTATTGTGTCTTCATCTCTGGGTGTGGTCGTCCTGCTGCTGCTTCACAGATAAACCCACACAAGCTCACAGCAGCAATGCTGATTTTCCCACTAAAGGCTAAAGGCTGCAGGGTAATTAGTTCCTCTCTCTCTCTCTCTCTCTCTCTCTCTCTCTCTCTTCTCTCTCTCTCTCTCTCTCTCTCTCTCTCTCTCTGTCACACACACACACATGATGCACACGTCTGTAATCCCTGATTTGTTGCTAGTCTGTTTCCTGTTAATGCGGGACCTCCTTTCTTTCAAGGATGTGAGCATTTAAATCTTGGTTTCTCCTTTGACCTGTGGCTTTCTTGCTGTGCCACACATGTAGAGCTGATGTTTCACTGTCCACTGAATGTTTCTAAAATTAAGATATTTTATTTCTCTGATGCTGCTCTTTCAGAGCTTAATTAAGATCTCAATCTTGACTCATTTAACTGCTACCTTTGTTTCAGATATTTCCTCTAGCATTCATTTGGAGAAAAGCTTAGATCATTTGTTCTTGATGAGAAGTGACTGAGTTCATATTAAAATCTTTGTCATTTGTGTCTTAGAGAAGAAAAACAGGAGAAAAACCTGAGAAGAAGCCTCCGTTTCATCTAATTGATGTGTAGGAGAAACAATTGAGATGTTCAAGAAGTCTCCTCTGTGATTTTTCTTTCCTAAGGGCGTGTCTTGTTTTCTGTCCGTTTGCATGTTTGAGCAGTTTTATGGTGCTTTACTTGTTATTTCCAGCTGACATTTAATTGCTTCCCACATATTCTAGAAGCTGCCATTTGCTCCATAACGACAAGCCTGTGTTCTCACTGTGTTTTCAATAAGAAGGCCCTGCCGTCCTTGGTGTGCACTTAACTGAGTGCTGTGTCTGTGTACAACCTGTTTTAAGGCTTTTTGGTGGCATTCAAACAAGAGTGATGGACCTGGACCTGAGATCTTATCTCATGCATAGTGTGCATATATATATAATTTATTTATGCATTTTTTGCTTCATTTTATGATTTTGATTGGATTTAGATTTACAATTTTGCTAATTTCAAGAGAAATATTTTTTAAATAAAACTGACCCATTTGAGAATTCAGTCAAACATTTCTTATATAAAATAAATAATAATATATCTTAAGTCTTACATATAAAATAAAAAATATATTTTGATGTTTACCTAATCATAACCATTGCACCCTATGAAAAAGACTTATATTTCACTAACATAAGTTGAAATATCACTACTGAAATATCTATACAAAAAAAATATATATACAAAAAGATTTTTATATAACTAAGATATTCAAAATATATGATTTTGTTTTTCTTTTCTGAATTTTGCTCCTCAATCTTATATGTTTTTATATTTTATATATGAACAGCAAGACTCGTTACAGACTCAAAAGACAAGTCATTTTTTAACATGTTACGTTTCAGAGACCTCTAGCTTCTTCTAAAATATCCGTACCCATTCAGGCCCATGGTGAGCTCTTAATGGGAAGGAACTTCCTCCCTGAGACTCATTGTTGCCAGATGTGGCAGAGATCAGGACGGGAACATCCCGGGTCACTGCTGCCACACACAGGGGCAGTTCTGTCTGGATGTTTTCCTCTGATAATGGGAGAAAGGTTATATCCTGTGGTTCATTCAAATGAGGGAGAGAAGATCCCACTCTGTTCTAATGTGTATTATGCAAACAGCTACGAGGACGAGCTTGTGTATGTGTGTTGTGTAATAAGGCATGACTTACCGCACAGTGTTTGCTGTCTCTTTTTTATAGTTCAACATGTTTTTGGTTCAAAAATGTATTTGAATATTTTGAAAAGTAACTCACAGCACACTGCAGAAACTTAAACCAAACAGTGGTGGTCAGTCTGTATAATTGTTTGATGTCCAGAAAGAAACCATGTTATTTTGTTAATAATTTAAATTTTAAATAAATTAATAAATTAACTCCCTGCTTGCTGATGTTTCTTTAACATGGCTGTTTTTAATAATGTTAATAAATTAAAAATACAATTAATTAATTAATTAATTAATTGTCTGTCTGTCTGTCTGTCTGTCTGTCTATAAATAAATACAAATATAAATAAATACATGTAAAATATAAATAAAATGTTAATAAACACAAGTAAAATAATTTCATATTTTAAAAAGTATCCAGATTGCTCATAGCAACATAAATAAGTTCATACATACATATATACATGACTAAAATAATTAAATATATTTAAAATAAATAAATATATGTACAAGTATAAATTAATTAATTAATTAAAATACAATTAAATAACTGTCTGCCAGTCTATCTATCTATCTATCTCTCTATCTCTCTCTCTCTCTCTCTCTCTCTCTCTCTCTCTCTCTCTCTCTCTCTCTCTCTCTCTCTCTCTCTCTCTCTCTCTCTCTCTCTCTCTCTCTCTCTCTCTCTCTCTCTCTCTCTCTCTCTCTCTCTCTCTCTCTCTCTCTCTCTCTCTCTCTCTCTCTCTCTCTCTCTCTCTCTCTCTCTCTCTCTCTCTCTCTCTCTCTCTCTCTCTCTCTCTCTCTCTCTCTCTCTCTCTCTCTCTCTCTCTCTCTCTCTCTCTCTCTCTCTCTCTCTCTCTCTCTCTCTCTCTCTCTCTCTCTCTCTCTCTCTCTCTCTCTCTCTCTCTCTCTCTCTCTCTCTCTCTCTCTCTCTCTCTCTCTCTCTCTCTCTCTCTCTCTCTCTCTCTCTCTCTCTCTCTCTCTCTCTCTCTCTCTCTCTCTCTCTCTCTCTCTCTCTCTCTCTCTCTCTCTCTCTCTCTCTCTCTCTCTCTCTCTCTCTCTCTCTCTCTCTCTCTCTCTCTCTCTCTCTCTCTCTCTCTCTCTCTCTCTCTCTCTCTCTCTCTCTCTCTCTCTCTCTCTCTCTCTCTCTCTCTCTCTCTCTCTCTCTCTCTCTCTCTCTCTCTCTCTCTCTCTCTCTCTCTCTCTCTCTCTCTCTCTCTCTCTCTCTCTCTCTCTCTCTCTCTCTCTCTCTCTCTCTCTCTCTCTCTCTCTCTCTCTCTCTCTCTCTCTCTCTCTCTCTCTCTCTCTCTCTCTCTCTCTCTCTCTCTCTCTCTCTCTCTCTCTCTCTCTCTCTCTCTCTCTCTCTCTCTCTCTCTCTCTCTCTCTCTCTCTCTCTCTCTCTCTCTCTCTCTCTCTCTCTCTCTCTCTCTCTCTCTCTCTCTCTCTCTCTCTCTCTCTCTCTCTCTCTCTCTCTCTCTCTCTCTCTCTCTCTCTCTCTCTCTCTCTCTCTCTCTCTCTCTCTCTCTCTCTCTCTCTCTCTCTCTCTCTCTCTCTCTCTCTCTCTCTCTCTCTCTCTCTCTCTCTCTCTCTCTCTCTCTCTCTCTCTCTCTCTCTCTCTCTCTCTCTCTCTCTCTCTCTCTCTCTCTCTCTCTCTCTCTCTCTCTCTCTCTCTCTCTCTCTCTCTCTCTCTCTCTCTCTCTCTCTCTCTCTCTCTCTCTCTCTCTCTCTCTCTCTCTCTCTCTCTCTCTCTCTCTCTCTCTCTCTCTCTCTCTCTCTCTCTCTCTCTCTCTCTCTCTCTCTCTCTCTCTCTCTCTCTCTCTCTCTCTCTCTCTCTCTCTCTCTCTCTCTCTCTCTCTCTCTCTCTCTCTCTCTCTCTCTCTCTCTCTCTCTCTCTCTCTCTCTCTCTCTCTCTCTCTCTCTCTCTCTCTCTCTCTCTCTCTCTCTCTCTCTCTCTCTCTCTCTCTCTCTCTCTCTCTCTCTCTCTCTCTCTCTCTCTCTCTCTCTCTCTCTCTCTCTCTCTCTCTCTCTCTCTCTCTCTCTCTCTCTCTCTCTCTCTCTCTCTCTCTCTCTCTCTCTCTCTCTCTCTCTCTCTCTCTCTCTCTCTCTCTCTCTCTCTCTCTCTCTCTCTCTCTCTCTCTCTCTCTCTCTCTCTCTCTCTCTCTCTCTCTCTCTCTCTCTCTCTCTCTCTGTCTGTCTGTCTGTCTGTCTGTCTCTATCTATCTATTTATATATCTATCTGTCTGTCTGTCTATCTATTTAACTACCTGCCTGCCTATCTATCTATCTATCTATCTATCTATCTATCTATCTGTCTGTCTATCATCTATCTAACCTATTTTTCTATCTATCTATCTATCTATCTGTCTGTCTGTCTGTCTGTCTGACTGTCTGTCTGTCTGTCTATCTATCTTAAATATCCTATACAGATATAGTTATTTATTTCATCAGTAGGAAAATATAAAATGCACCAGAGAATATAAATATTTTTTAAATCGCTTATGCAGTTTTGCTTAACAGGTGAATCTATTTTGTTGTAGGGATGTTTAGATATGTTAGGGCACTGCTAAAAACAATGCACAACAATGTATTTTTCTTAACATTTTAATGCATTTTAAAACATAAATTATTGATTTAATACCAACTGAATGCCAAATGGATGAAGTCTGTTGATATTTTTTGAGGTGATTTTTTTTCAGCAGGCCACCCGCAGCTGTGCCTTCTGTACCAGTAAACAGGAATAAATTGTTGCCAGGTTCTGAACTGATAACCTCATACATACTCCAGGCTCACATTCCCGGTCCAGATGCTAACCACTAATGCTACGCTAGGTGTGATCAAAACAAACAGCATGGATGCTAGCCTAGCAACTGCACAGGTAACAGCAGCTGCCATGAGCCGGCAGATAAAGAACAAAAAACACAAGTGCTCAGCTGACGAGAGATCAAAGGTTGTCAGAGGTCGCTAGTCAGCTGCGTTTGCGAACCTGGACTAAATGAGGGCTTTATCTTGCGATGCTTCTTTGGATTGGGAGATCAAACGGGTGGACCGGAGTGTGTGGGCCACTGGCGTGAATTGAGAAAAGCCCAAACTTTTAGCTGATTACCAGCCTGCTCTCCACAACGTAAACATGATGTCAGCAGACATGGCCGCGGCCATTATGGCTTCCATTAACTTGATTACTCTGAATTAAACATGCACTTAGCTGTGTGTACATAGCCAAACAGCGCTTGCACTTTAGATGCAGGGTGAGAATGACAACACTGACATTAACCATGACATGCTTTCCAAATTAAAAGGTTTGCATGTAATGCTTCAAGATCACATCCCTAACAGCAGGCACTGGGAACATGCATCATGTAAACACAATCAAAACATTTATAACATGGCTTCAGAAGTTGTATGGGCAATTTTCTTGGAGCTTAGCATACTATAAAGTGGTAGGCGTTTGAACATGTGCTGCATTAAGAGTCATTAAAAATTCTCCTTAAATAATAACATACAATTTGGAATGATATCAGGGAGGATAAATAGTGATAAAATGTCATGATGTTTGGTTAACTGTTCCTTTAAGAGCAATGCAGGTCAAATGACAAATCCAATTTCTCGATGTTACTCTTTATCCGACAAACCTGTCGGCCTGACTCCTCTGATTCTTGTCTCTGTGGTGAAGCTCTCATAGAGGAATATGATTCGTATTAGAGTTGAATATTAGCCTCATGGCGAAGAGATGATGGCCAGCATCAGAGAAGGAGACAGAGAGAGCGCTTTCCAAACCCCATCCCAGACCAGTGAAGAGTTAATCTACTGCATATGTTCTCTATGGAAATATTGAGAGTTAGTATAGAGACTTTTCCACTTGATGCTGGAGCTATTGGACATTCATTGAAGAGATTAAATAACCAATATGAACCTTAATATATCTTCTTATTTATATAATTATGTGTTATATATAATTATATTTTTACAGGGCTCTACGCTTACTTTTCTTTTTAGAACCACTTGTGCTCCTAATTTTAAAAAAATTAGGAGCACAGTCAAAAAATTCAGGAGCACCGTCTGATCAATAACAAAAATAGCCTTCCAATTATGAGGTGATAATGGACTACTTAAAGTGATTTACAGAGGCTTTTTTTTACCTTTTTAATGGCAATTTTTCTTTGTTCAAAGTATGCAGTCTTTTATGTCAATGTAAAAAATATATATATTTATAAGCTTTTTAAAAATTTCTAATTAAAACAATAGAAGACTAAGTTACTGATCAAATTAAATGTACATTTTAAGTTCTTTAGAAAGAAGACGAGAATGTATGATATTTTATTGATTAGAGTTTAAAGACATTCCCCTGACATAAGTAGAAAATAAGTAGAAAAAAACACGTCTTGAGAGTCCAAAAGCATTCATTGTGTGATGAAGCCTATTAGAACACTGTTAGAATGCCCTTAATTATAATTCAAGCTATGAAAGAAAAAATAGCAGCAAGAGTGCTTTCCTGAATATCAGCACGTGTATGCGATCACAAATGTGCTATTAATTTTATACAACAGTGCAGAGCAACACTGCGGGTAAAGGCAAACCTTCTGTGCATATTTAGGATAATATTCCATTAGTGGAACCAAGTTCCTCATCTTTTAAATGAGAATCTCACAAAACTGACCTGAAATCAACACAAAGGAGCCTTGGAGAGATCGAGAGACTCCTGACAGATGTTCTGGGGATAAAACCCAACAGGAAATGACTGCTAAGAGCTGTTATGGTTTCGTGTTTTTCTTTCTTTTATAGCAACTCACCAACTCCCCTCTCGCTGATGTTTATTTCACAAGGCTGGTTTTTAATAAAGTCAGCTTTTATGTTTATTTAACAACACTTTACACTTTGCATTGCTCAGGATAGAGTGAGTAATTCAACACTGACCTCATCAGAGAAATGCTTGTTTTATATTTGATAATAAAAAAAACATCTTTCATCATAATGAACTGAATTGCAAAACGTGTGCGAAAGCTTTGTCCGCTGGTGAGAGCTGAAATGGTGGCAATTATCATGTCTCCAGAGTCACTCTTACAGTTTTTCTCAATCATTCGAGAATTGAGCCAAAGCAATTGAGAAAAACTGTAATAAAGCTTTTCATTTTGCATTATTGCTTAAAACTACAGTTTAATATTTAGTTTGGACACCACAGGTGCAGCCAAAGAAAACCTGTCCCAAAACCTGCCTACGTACACTAAATGACATTTTAGGTGCAGTCCAAACTGTTCATGATGTTGGCCAAATTCTAATGCAGCATTGTATCCTTAAAGGCACAGTTCACCAAATAGGAAAAGTAATTTTTTTCATGTTTATGTCGCTCCAAACATGTATAACTTTTTCAAAATATCTTGTTTTGTGTTAAATAGAAAGAAAGTAAGGCATGCAGGTTTGAAACAACATGAGTGAATAAATGATGATAGAATCTTCCTTTTTAGGTAAATTAACCCTTTAAGAAAAAAAACAATAAATCAATCCCATAATGCACTGCATCGAGCCCAGTGATTTAAATAAAATAACAAGAACAAATAACAATCGGTTAAGTGATTTCGCTATTTCAAGGAGACGCGGTTTCTTTGCTTTAAGTGGTTGACCAATCAGAGCAGACCTGGCTTTTTTTGGAAAGGTGGGATTTAAAGAGACAGGAATTAAGGGAGTGTTTATACAACACAGTTTTCAACTAAAAACGGGAAAAAAAATTATGCGTTTTGGCTGTTCATTTACACGACAATGTTGTTTTGGGGTGGTGGAAAAACGCAAACTTTTGAAAACAGGTCAAAGTTTTTGAAAATGATTTTGAAAATAGTGAAAATGGTGATGGCATGCGTTTACCTGTTCAGTCTATAGGCATATGTGTGTAGGCTCGTAGTGTTTCTTTACAAAGTGACAACGCCAACTACTGGCCTGGCATGCAGGATTCAGCATTTTTAGCCACTTTTGCTGATCTGCGTGAACGTGGATCATTTTGAAAATCTGTACACAAAAAAATGCAAAGGAAAAACTTTTCTGTTTTAGTACATCACTGTCGTCTAAAGATACCCTAAAAATTAGAGTTTCAGGCAGAGGTGCTGCAGCAGTGTACAGTATGAGAATAATAATGTGATTTTGAACTTTGAAGCAGACTCCAAAAATAAAATTATGAGCTTGTAAATAAGCATAATATGGGCACTTTAAAACGTTTAAACTTACTGAAAATGTGGCAGGATTTGAGGTGTTTCAATCCATTTAGAAATCATGTTTGATCACAGAATTGACCTCCATTGTAATCGATTTTTACTTTCTCGTTCTGTAGGAATCTAATGCCTCGTACTTTAGACGGCCAGATCACCATGGAGAAAACACCCAGCTACTTCATCACCCGTGAAGCACCATCCCGCGTCTTCTCCATGAGCCGCAGCACCAAACTCATGGTGGTGGTCCGTGACCCTGTGACCCGAGCCGTGTCGGACTACGCTCAGACTCTGACTAAAAACCCCGGCCTGCCGTCTTTCCAGAATTTGGTCTTCAAGAACTCCACCACGGGTCTGATCGACACCTCCTGGAGCGCCGTGAGGATCGGCATCTACGCCAAACACCTGGAGAACTGGCTCAGGTATTTCCCGCTCGCGCAGTTTCTTTTCGTGAGCGGAGAGAAGCTGGTGACGGACCCCGCGGGAGAAATGGGCCGGGTGCAGGATTTTCTGGGACTCAAACGGGTAGTGACCAATAAGCACTTCTACTTTAACCAGACTAAAGGCTTCCCCTGCCTCAAAAAGCCAGAAGGAAGCAGCAGACCGCGATGCCTGGGGAAATCGAAAGGCCGACCGCATCCACACACACCAGCAGAAGTGCTGCACAGACTCAGGGATTTCTACAGGCCTTTCAACATGAAGTTCTACCAGATGACTGGTCAGGACTTTGGCTGGGACTAAACACTTGCAGGACCCTTTGTGATAATGTACAAAGCAATGAAACTGTCTATTTATGACTGATTGGTGTTGAGTATCTTCAGCCTGAGTACCCTCAGAAATTGCTAGTACATTTCAGAGTTAATTTCAAAGAAACTACAAGTGCAAACAAAGAGATTGTTGGCCGAATTAAATCCAGACTGGAAAAGATCTAACAAAAGTATATATTATTATATAAACTACATGCAAACAAAGTGCACAGTGCAAGTGAATTTAAAAACTAGACCAGCATGAGCAAACATCTCAGTACATTGCTTTCTTCAGTGTTCACATTACAGCAACCATTCACCATTTTTCTGGATTACTAATTAGTGGATTCAATTAGCAGGTGGACCTCAAAGAAAATGTGGCAATTATACAAAACCACTGCAGATATACAAGAACAACAAATAGTATAAATATGCAAATCATGCAAATAATGAAAAAAAATAGGCACAAATGACACAAATAATACAAACGTGCAACGTCAACACATTTCCAAAAATAAAAACTTGCACAGTGCACTTTCATTTATATAATAAAATAAAATAAAAATGTATTCTCCAGTCTGGATTTAATTAAGTGTGCAGCCAACCATTGAAACATTTTTATTTCATGCTCCTCCTCATCAAATGCATTTTAAAATGCATTTTACAGTATACATTTGCATTTTATACATGTATTTTAAAGTATATATTTGGTTCGCAACTGATTCAACTGAGAATGATCTCAAACAGACTGAACGGAATGACGGCTCTGTGATGTCTGCTGCTTAAACGGTCCCTTATTTCAGATGCCCATAATGATACAGCTCAAAACACATTTGTACTTTGTGATTTATTGCTGCCAAAAAGAGCAAAAACTTGGATGTTCTCATTCAACCACTGTTATGTAATAGACATTAGACATAGAAGAAAGAAAAAAGAGAGACAGCAATAGACATGTGCTATATAAACTATTTATTTCATGTGTTTTTTCTCATTAAAATGAATTTCCTGCTTCTGCAAAGTTTTATATTGTGCTACAGTAAAAATGGTTTTAGCCATTTAATGTGGACTCTATGGCTTAGATTTTGGACCATGCATTTCATATGCCACTTTTTTTTTTTTTTTTATAACAGATGATTATTCATTAAATTCTCTAAACATGTGTTTCCATAGTGAAATAGAGCAATGTAACCCTTTATAAATGTTCTTTTATTTTCTCAAAATAATTATTAGAGATGTTATACAGGGAGGAATACTGGACTATGCATTATATCTGCTGACTGAAAACCAAGTTTTGCTTCTGCTGTAAATTGCCATTATTTATATTTATGAATGTAAAGACGTTTTGATCTGTCAGTGTCCAAATATATATTGAAATCAGTGAGCAGCTTTTTCTACAAACATTATAATAAATAAACATGATATGAACGGTGCATACACACATTTTCTTCATTTTACTGTTCTCTGTGACCAAATATTGGTCTAGTTTTTTTTTTTTTTTCAGTGAATAGAGATACATAATGAGTAGAAAATACATTGAATTTTCCCAGAAGAGCATATACTCTATGCATAGTAAACAAAAATCTATTTAATTTTTAATTTAATTTTCCAGTTTTACCCATTAAATAAAATATATTTACAGTATGTGTGCATATACACATACATTTTTATAACTTATTTTATAACTTTATAAATATAATTTTTATAACTTCAGGGAAGAAATTGGAATTGTAGCTGACAGTGGCAACCAGGCTAAGTGTGAAGTTAACATTCTGAGCTGAAGCTTTCTGATGTGTACACTCTTAAAAATAAAGGTGCTTAAAAGGTTCTTCACAGCGATGCTATAGAAGAACCATTTTTGGTTCCACAAAGAACCATTCAGTCAAAGGTTCTTTAAAGAACCATCTCTTTCTTACCTTTTTATAATCTGACGAACCTTCTTTCACCACAAAAAACCTTTTGTCAAACAGAAAGGTTCTTCAGATGGCAAAGGTTCTTTATGGAACCATTTAGACAAAAAGGTTCTTCTATGGCATCGTGAAGCACCTTTATTTTTAAGAGTGTAAACAATCAATTTCCAAGGGTCATAGACACTTTTAGGTTGGTAATCTTTGACCCTTGATCCCTTTTCAGAGCCCCCACCCACATTAATGTTACCAATCCAGCCTCTTCATTCCTAAAAAATATCAAAATCAATAATTGTCTGTTTAAGTTGATAGTTCCACTGCGGTGTGCCATCATCCATTTAGTCCCCGTCACCATGATTTAATCCAGATCGAGTGCTGCTTGCTTCCAAACATCCATAAAATGTTATTTAATGGAGGATTTACAGTATTTTCCAAATCCTGCTAGATTTACGTGGCCTGTGTGGGTTTATATGAAGATGTGGATTGCCCAAACCATGATTTTGATCTATTAAAAAGACACACAGTTCCCCCTTTACTATTTCTTACATTTTCTCTATTGAATAGAATAGAAAACAGGTATTCAAAATTGCAATAATATTTCAGAATATTACTCAGTGAAAACAGAGTACAGAAAACTGACTGTCTTACTTGGAAAACTTCAAATGAACTGCTTTGAAAAGTTCATTTGAAGTTACCTCAGATGTCTATATACAAGAAGCAATTTGAAAAATAAAATACAAACTCCTCATTTCGTGAAACTGGCTGAATTATCAAAAGCTCGGGATGATCTCTATAAAAAAACACCTAAATTTAACTTAAAGCTGTGTGGTCTCAGACAATTTGACCAAACGGACAAAACATTCCAGGAGGATCTGAAGTTACATTCTAATGTTCTTGAGAGAGATTGAGGAAGATTGTTCTTTGTAAAGCTGCACATGCAAATACAATCAATTAAAGAGTGCTTGGTTGGCTAGAGGAGAATAAAAAGAGCATCATTCACATTCGTGGTGCAGGAATCAACACCCAGGAAATCTACTGAAATGGATTTGAGGAATGTCTTTGAGTGCTTCCCCCTTGTAAAGTCTTCTTTGTATCCCAGTGGCCAGTAGCAAATGTGCGAAAGCTGAGATGTCATCCTGTTCTGCACCTGACTGCCTGCATTCAAATGCAAACAGGCTTGGCTTTGGCCTCTTCATCTCATTAGACTCTCTCTCTCTGTCTGTGTGTGTTTGTGTTCAGCTCTCAGTGTTTCATGATGGCTGACGTTTAGGCCTTCCTTGCAGTCAAAGCTCTGGATTAAAGCAAGATTAGACTAGTGCTAAAATCTCGCTCAGATTCAAACTTCTCACTTCTTGGCTAAAGAGCAGCCAGTGACCCTGAAACTAAAGGTCAAGTATCAGCATTCAAGTGTTGGGGAGTTTCTTAAGTGCCTAGTGCTCTGACATTCATGATATTCCTGCTGATAACCACACAAATGTTCAGACTATTCATAAGTATCAAGATACTAAAGGCTGTATAAATAGTACAGCCAGCAAATCAATTAAAATCTGGGTTATTATAATTAACTGAAACTAAAATCATAAAAAAATAAAAAAATTTGTTACCCAAAATAAAATAAACTTTAACTGAAATTAAATAAAAATATAAATAACTTATTTCAGCCAAGAATACATTTGTCATTTTCACTTGGTGTTCATTTTCATTTTCTTGATGTACTGAAAACTAATTAATTAATTAATCTGATTTGTTTATTTATTTAATAATAGATTAATGAAAATTAATAAAAACTATATAGACATATTAGAAACTAATAAAAATGACAAAAACGTGCAACAAAATTATTACTCCTTTTCATTCAGTGTTTTTTAATTTTCATTTTCTTGGTGTACTGAAATAAAAATGAATAAAAAACTATATAGACATTAAAAAGCAAATAAAAATTACAAAACAACAAAACTATTAAGATTTTAACTAAAATGAAAATGGAAAAAATACAAATAACAACAAACTCAAATTAAATAAAAATAATTTTTTTGTTGCTGCAAGACCTTTTAAAATGTATTAGTGACTGCAAAAATGTGATTAAAAATTGTGAAAAATTACCAAACATATTTCCCAATACAATATTCGTATATATATATATATATATATATATATGTGTGTGTGTGTGTGTGTGTGTGTGTGTGTGTGTGTGTATGTGTGTACCCTAAAAATTATATGATTTACAATCAAGATCATTATAGAATGTGGAGAATTTTTCAAAAGTTCTAAAATTTTGTTGTGTCCCACAGAGTAAATACCAGCATACAGGTTTGGAGTGACATGAAGGTGAGTAAATAATGGCAGAACTATTCCTTTAAGGATATTCCATACAAAGTAATGTTTATGAGAGTTAACCCTAACGGAACAAAAATATATAGGAATATACTGCAAAATATAATGCGATATATTACATAATACAATTCCATATATGGGAAACTAGTGCTTCTATTTTTCAATATACAGCAATATACACATTGACAATGTATGACTATATATTGAGACATACAAATATATTTAGAAATGAAGACAAAAATACATCTAATAGTCATAAAGTTTGATCCTTTATTGAGTATATAAATGTGAATGTATGAACACACATATATACACACATTCATGGAATGAGTTAAAGTAGATTTCTAGTTCCCAGCATGCTTTGCTTCTGACTGTTAAAGGAGAGTAAACATTTAAAAATTAAGTGTTTTTGCTCAATATTACTACAGGGGGAGATCTGAGTGATCAATGTTGTATTATTTTGAAATGTAAAATGGTTTCTGCTATGTGTAAGTTTGTGGGGTTACCGTTGTGCTGAAGAGTAGAGTCTGTGGTCAGGATGACGATTGGCCAAACACCATTAAAACCATATGTTACTTTATTCAAAAAGTAATCACTGTGCACATTTCAGCACAGTGATAGTCTGTTCATTGAGTGCTTTAGTATGAGCAGGTTTGCTTATGATATTGCAAACTAGCTATATTTTAAAATATGAAACATGTATATTGTGAGTGATTGTTGAACATATGAAATATATGTTTCCATATGTATATACTGCGTGAGTAAATATACATTCAATATATTTATTCACATGCAGTACCATATCTTATCACATGTACATCTATATATTATAGTGTATTACTGAATATAAAATTGCATACATTGTGATATAAATATAATGTCACATATTTTTCAATATGAAAGCAGCAATTCCTTATGTATTATTCAATATATTGTAATATATTTACACAATATATTATTCTATATAATTTCTAATATACCGTTATATCATTTAATATTGATCATTCATATATAAGGAAATATATTTCCTTTGCATAAGAGAAGACACCACCCACACAGCATCCACAGTGTACTATCGCCACGTGATCTTCCCTCTTTATGGAGGTCTGAGAGTGCCATGATGACCTCTAAGGTCAGAGGTGAAAGTGCATTCCTAACCTCCACTCACATCCTGTGCTATTCTCAGAGTGACGTTCAGCTGCTTGGCTTGTGTTGGTTCGCTAAATATGATGGAATATTTAGAGAAGACATGCGACAACAGGTTTAAGGTGATGAGACATTTAAAATCTCTCATATAGATCCAATCACCTTCACTAGACTTTTGTATTTTCTGACAAAAATAAAAAGGAGTTGTCTGTCTGTGCAAAACCGATGCTAGAGTGTTCTCAATGGTTGCCAGGGAGGTTGCTCGGGTCTTGTCAGGTAGTGGATTTAGAATTTCACAATGTCAGAATGATAGAATCTTCAGAGATCTTGGATTTCTGCTGTAATGATACAGGCTTGAGTTTGGCCAGGGAAGCAGGCCGTAGCTCACGACCTACTGCTGACCTTTGACCCTTCTCGTTTGCCATGTCAGTGCTGACGAGAACTGCTCGTCGGCCGAGATCTTCCGTAACAAACATGTTCACCTCATAATCTCTCTCACTGCTGGACAGGACATCATGATAACTCAACTTCAATTCGACTTCATTGCTAGTGTTTCAGTAACTACGAATATGTACAAAATGTTCAAGTAACTACTAGCTTCAAATATGATTTCTGTAATAATCAGTGACATTTTAGTATCGTTGACATACTACTATAGTTTTTTTTTTATTAGATTATATTTTTATATTTTCTGTTTTTGCTTCAATTTTAGTTAAAGTTTTGGTAAATTTGCTGTGTATTTTTGTCTTTTTTTAATGTCTATATAGATTCATTCATTTTATTAGTTTTAGTTTATATAAGTTATTTGAGTACTTCAAATTAAACTAAACGAAAATGAGAAATGTTGCCTCAGTGACTAGCTGAAATAAAATTGTTTGTTTTTTTCAAGTAACAATTTTTCATATCTTTAGTGTCAGTTAATGTTAAATAACCCTGATAATAATAGGCAATTGACACAAATTGTTATGATTCACCCCTTAAAGTCAATGTTATCTGAAGTGTTTAAATGTCAAGTACAAGAAAATGAAGAGTGAAAATGTAATAGGATCAGCTTTGATTTCATGTTGACTTGAAGTCATATTTCAAAAGAAAAAAACCCTATCATCACCAATATTTTTCCAGATACCTCTCATAACCAAATTACCCATTTACTGTAGTTGTTTGGTGGATCTGGCACCATGACAGGTCTGAAGTAGCTGTTTCTTGACAAAAGCACAAAGTGTTTCCAAGATCTCTACTGGAGTGGGAGGGCTGGCCTTTCCTTTCCCACACCCAATAAAGCTTCCAGCTACATTATGATCAAATCACAAGAACTCGAGTGTGGATCAGAACTGCCATCTGGAATAGAATATGGAACTTTTGATGATCCAGAACTGCTTCTATTTTATGTCGTCTCTTCATATATGGGCCATGTGTTGAATCCCACATTCAAACAAACATCCAACAAACACAAAGACGGCTGTACAAAGACCTTTGATAAGGTTTCCTTCTTAAAAAGAAGTCACTATAAACAACAAAAAAAGTGAAAACCATTCCATACCTGTATAATTCAACAAAAACCTAATCACAAGAAGAACACGGCATCAGTTTCTGTGATAGAAAAGGGAACATTCATTCCAAAATTGTGAAATATTATTACAATTTAAAATAACTATTTTCTATTTTAATATGTTGTAAAATGTTATTTATTTCTGTGATGCAAAGCTGAATTTTCAGCATCATTACTCCAGTCTTCAGTGTAACATGATCCTTCAAAAAATATTCTAATATGCTGATTTGCTGCTCAAGAAACATTTATTATTCAATGTTGAAACCAGTTGTGCTGCTTCATATTTTTATGGAAATCGTGATTTTTCAGGATTCTTTGATGGATAGAAAGTTCAAAAGAAATATATATAATGTATTTACTTTTGAAAAAAAAGTATTAATTTCTTTAAAAAAAAATAAATATAAAAATAAAACTGACCCCAGACTTTTGAATGGGAGTGTATGGCATCCAATACTTTGCTTTATGTCTTTTAACATGCACTATCATCATGCCTGTGTGATTATTGTGTGCATATTGCATATTCTGGCTAGAATCTGCCCCAAAGTGGGCGAGACTTTATACAGATAGTTAAACGTCTGGCCACATGAGACGACTAATGACTTTCCATTACCGACTGAACTATGACGGAAAAGTGATTAAACCGAACCCATACAAGTGGACGCCAATAGAGACTCCAACCAGACACGCTGTCCGCTGATTCTGTTGCAAATGCACTGTTGATGTGAAGTGACCCAAAACCAGGGGTGGAGAAGCTTCTGTATGCTCTCCGTGACCTCTGACCTTATATCAAAAGCTTTTTTGGCCTGAAAGTCATGGCATGGCTGATAACAGGAGACAGGCAGGCAGACGACTCGGATTCATTAAAAAGCGAGCATTCAGGGACAATGTGGGCTCCGGAGGTTTCTGTGGTCATCATGAGTGAGTAGTTCAGTTCCCTAAAGGCGCTCAATCCCCTGTACTGTGGTCAGTCTGTGTGTGTGTTCCTGAATTAAACAGCGGTACCTCTCGTTGGCCAGCTGTATCTTATCAGTTTGCCTGTTAACCCCTCTTACCCCACATCCTGCACTCTACACCCCTCACTTTACACAAACTACACCTACACCTGCCCCTGATAGTTCATATTTGCCACAGTCTAACACAAGACGCTAACAGCAAATAAAAAAAATACATTACCATTCAAAGGTCTGGAATCAGTAAGCTTTTTTTCTTTTCTTTTTTTTTTTTAAAGAAATTAATACTTTTATTCATGACCTACTGAATTGATCAGTTAAGACATAATGTTACAAAAGATTCTGTTTCAAATAAATGCTGTTCTATTTAATTTTCTATTAACCAAAGTATTTAGAAAAAATTTTAACAATTTGTATTCAAAAACATTACACAGCATAACTGTTTTCAGCATTGATAATTATAAAAAATGTTTCTTGAGCATCAAATCAATATACTAGATTGATTTCTGAAGGATCATGTGACACTAAAGACTGGAGTAATGATGCTGAAAATTCAGCTTTGAGCACAGGAATAAATTACATTTTACAATATATTCACATAGAAAACTGTTATTTTAAATTGTACAAATATTTTTGAATATTACTGAAAAACAATTCAAAAATCCAGCTAACCCTAAACATTTGAATGGTAGTAAGCAAATAAATTAATAAATCAAACAAACCAACATGAAATGAAAATCAGATTTTTTTTGGAAATGCCTGACTGGATTTCAAGATTATCATTTGGTTGGTACACAGGTCTCAACATCATAAGCTTCAACATCATTTGATGTCCAAATTTATGTATTTTCACTTACTTATTCCACACAGAGTTAACTACGTGGGATTTCTCTGAAGGAGTGTTCAGACAGCTTATGCATGAATGTATATAATCCAGTAATGTCTTGTATGAATTCATCACCACAGTGAAATGATGAAGAGCCAAAGTTAGAGTTTTCCATTCTCTCTTTCCATTCTAACGCCTGTTTTCAGATGTTGAAGCTGTTTGCCATCATACTCACACTTAAGTCATAGTAGTCTCAGCCTCAGAAGGCACACAAATGCACCACCCAGAGTCCATTCACTGACCGTCTGAAGCATATTACACAAAAAATAAATATGAAAAAAAAAAAGAAGATCACAAAAGTCCAATCAGGTTATCGGACAACGTAACTTTAGGGTGCGCGTTTATATCAGACCGTCAGGAATCAAAACATTGGCAAGAGGCCAACAAATTACTATTATAAACTGTTTTGATTGAGGTTGGCAGCAAGCAAACTAGCAAAAAAAAAAAAAAGGGTGTTGAGAAACAAACTACATTTGCGTTCATTGCAAATAAGGACGAGGTGAATGCCCTGTGAGTCAAATGAGACAGAAAAGTTTCGAATGTTTGGTGCTCATAAACATCACAGAGCCGATAATGACTATGTAGAAGAGCGTAAGTAATAGATACCAGTGAGTTTTGGCTTCAAGCACAATGGAGTGTTGCTTTAAATGCTCGCTGGCTCAGAAACTCAACCGCTTCAAACAAAACCTGATTAGCATTTGACTTCCCTCCTCGGCGGTAAATAGATGGTGCTGTGGATTCTGAACTCCAGCCCTGCCAGGTGTTGTATGGATGAGTTCGGCCTCGTGAATGTGAGTTTCTGTGTGCGCTGCTGCTCCAGTTTCAAATTTAAACCCAACTGCTTTGCTCTGACCACGAAAAGGTAACAGGATAGTCACTAGGGAGTTCCTTCCTCCCTAGGGTGTGTAAAAAGACTCACATTTAAAATGCATCTTTTCTTCAGTCGACAGTGTTGTTATGTAGTTTTAATAGTGCATTTTACAACTTCATCAGACACATACTGTAAATACGCAACAAGAATTCACATATGAAAAGATCTAGTTATTTACAGCAGACACTTTTATCCAAAGCAAATTACAAATTAGGAAATACACATGTTTTTATCATAAAAGGAAAAAAGGTTCAATACTCACAGGGGTGGAACTCTTTCAAAAGGTTCTAATATATAGGCCTGTACTTAAGGTTTGAGTTGAATTACTGAAATAAATGAACTTTTCCACGACATTCTAATTTATTGAGATGCACCTGTATATACCTTTAAAGTACTAATATGTGCCATTTAGGGGTAAATAAGGTACAAAGATGCACCTTTTAGCCTTTGTATCCTAAGGCTTTGTACCTTTTGTACAGTTTTTTTCTGAGTGTGCAGGAAATATGCATGCATGCAAACTTTAAATGTCAATGCCATAGGCCTAAATGCTGTGTGGTTAAGTAGACTTGATTTGCTCATAGCATCAGTGATGTTATTGTTAACTGAAACTAAAACTATTGTTTTTGTTAACTGAAATACAGCTGAAATAAAATAAAACATAAATATTAGAACTTAAAACATAAACGAATTGAAGTTCAGCTGAAGTACTAAAATTACTAAAACTGAAACTGAAATAAAAATAAATAATTAAAATAAATAGTTTTGTCAAAAAAAAATGACAAAAGCACATAATAAAATTAAACTAGAAATAAAAGAAAAACTGAAAACATAAAAAACTAACTCAAAATATTACTAAATACAGTTAAAGTAGACAGATAATACTAATACTGAAATAAGACTGCATAACATGTCAGAGGTGATTAGTAAAGATTTTAATTAATTAATTATTTATGTTTTGATTAGTAGGCGACACCATAACCACATTTACATGGTTTTGCAAGATTATAGAAATGACTTAGACAAAGTTTCATGTCAATATGTAAAGGCTCAAAAATAAAAAAATAAATAAAAATTGCTGAAACAGCCTCACTTCTTGTTTGTCATTTTGAACTTTTAGGAGGCTTGTTCTGAATATCAAGTGAGTCAGTTTTGATGTTTTATATATATATATACATATATATATGTATATATGTATATATATATATATATACACACACACACACACACATACATAATACATTTGATCACATCCAAGTAAGTCAAATGTCAACCTGCTAATTGCACTACAGATGATCTGAGAGACTTAAACAAAACAGAAACAAACAAATACAACAGATGTCCTTTAATAAATCCATGCTACAAATAATCAAATATCTCCTTTTAAAATCATAATTTTAGCCCAGCTATTCATCACACACACTTCTTATTACCAACATGACAAATGCAATGTTCATCTATCAGATCTGTCGCATTAAATCTGAATGCAAGTACTTCTATACATATACATGAAGATAAACTGTTATGATGCAATATATTCTGCGACGTCTACCAGCCACTTAATATCCAGAACACACTCATGCACCAGCGCAGAGAATCCTATACAGAGATCAATGAAATTATACTGTCAGGGTTTTAGTGTCATCTTCAGCACAGCTGGCCAGAATAGATGCATAGCTCTGGCAGTAGATGAGAGGAGATGGAGGTATCAGATCAATACGGAGCTGGTGGAACAGGTAATAATATATTGATGGCTTTTATGTGAAGTCTGGAGGGATGGGGGCGGTGTGTGTAAATGAAGAAGGAACCGGATAAGACTCAAAGCATGTGTGATAGCAACATAAAATGTATTTTCACATACTCTCACTGAGCTAAGTCTCACTGAGTTTTTATCAAGTTCAAACTTTATTTCTGAATGTTTCTGGAACATGCTGTTTAAAAAAAAAAAAAAAAACAGAACATTCCATTTTATCATTTTGCAAACTTTATTAGAACATTATCTGAACTTTTGGAACAAGTAGAAAAAAATATTTTTCTATTTCAAACTTAAATGATGAAATTCAGATCTTTATACTTAACAGTGATTGGAGTTTGAAAGCGTTTGGGATGCTCAGCCCGTGAGGGAGATCTTATACGACTCTTATACTGTATGAGAGAGGGCCTGTTGGTATAAATTCAGCTTTTGGCTCCTTGAACATTTTCAGATGAATACAGTGCCCTTATTGTTACTGGAATCGTCTTTATGAAATTGGTACAACTGGATTTTCTACTTTCATGAAATGCCTCCATGAGACAGAATAATTGAAAACATGCTGAAAGGAAAGACATTCATTGAATTGCGCGGACAATAAAGTATTGAACAGGGTCACATGTCCCACATTATGATACAGCTCACTGTACTCTGAATGGAATGATTGCCAAATGCAAACTGTAATTCATTCTGGATGAGGTTCCCTAAAGGAGTATATGTAAAGATGATGACATACACACATACAGTGGGGTCCAAAAGTCTGAAATCATGTTGAAATGTTGAATGTTTTTTCATTTAATCCACGAAATAAGCAGAGTTTTAGGATTTTGAACAATGCAAAACAATGAAAAATCATACAGTGAAAAAATACTTACGTTTCTGCACTATTTATAAATAGTAACACTTATCATGCTTTTTTTTTGTACAGACGGTCAGATTGTTCTTGCTTCCACCGAAGCTCAAGATTCTCTGGTGAACTTCTGGAGAACTTGATCAGCAGGTTTTGCTCATGTCAGCTCCAGTGCTGTCATTAAAACACATGGAAGGCATGCCAAATAAGAAATTCATGTAAATGTTCAATTTTCACTGCTCAAATTGTTATACTGACTATTTATACTGTATAATTTCTATAGGGGAAAAAATATTTTCTTTAAATAAGAAAAAAATTTAAAATAGAGACTTTTTTCACTCATTTTCTCAGACATTTAGATCATTTATAAATGAAATATGACATGAATATGCATGACATAAGACAAATAAATTAATATGAAAGAGTTTGTGTGGGATATAAAAATGATTTCTTTATCATTATTCAGACTTTTTTTATTTTTCATTCAGAATTTTTTTTAACCATTATAATAATTATTATATTTATTAATATATTTGACACAATTATAAAATATATTTATATTTAAGTGTAAAACATTGAGGCCAGTAAGATTTAGCGAGGACAAAATTTGATCAGAAGTGAATGTAAAGATATGTATAATGATACAAAATATTCTATTTAAAATAAAAATAAAACATTTTTTTTTTTACTTTCTGTTTAACAAAGACTCAACTCTACGGCAGAGACCATGAGCACCCAGTTCAGCAAAGGAACATTAAACTGGGCTGAAACTATGTCTTTTTCCCACAGGGCAGTCAAGGTTGTGTTGCCCAAATTGTGCAGAATATCGGCATCACTATAGAGTTGACTTTAGATTCCTGATGCCCGTGCTAGCTTTGTCTATTATTACAAACTGTTTTTGGATAAGTGAATTAAAGTTTTAGTCTCAAACTGTTTTTCTTGTCTGAAAGGCAAGTACCTGGTAAATCTTAATGTCAAGCCTGGATTCTTGGAGCTGCTAGGCAACATTCTGTCATTGGTCAAAACCTGCCTCAAAGCCACAGCAGGATTGTGCAATATTTCTCCATTATTCATCCCTGTCTTCTGCTGATTATAACCATATGTTACAGGTAAGAAACCCTGTAGCGATTTAAAGAGTTAAAATCTGAAGAAATTAATTGTACTGGATGTGCTGTAGTTTATACAGTGCATGTTTCAAACTCCATCACACACAATTTAAGAGTTCTCAGGTAAACCCCAGTGGTGTGAACGGTCTGACTCATCCAGCATAAATGATGCATCGCTTACTTGACAGATCTGAAAAATACTGTTCATGCTAAATAACTGTGGTGTATGCGTGGCACAGATCTGACCTAGAGTTCAGGGACTTTGATTTTGAGTGCTTTAAAACTGGAATGGTTGTGTATGAAGGGGTGTGAAGTGGAAAATCAATTAATATATATACATATTTTAAGAATGAAATACTAACCTAATGCTTAATGAAGAGCATATACTCTATACTGCCTGCTATTCATTAAAAATAAGATGGGGTTTTGCATTATGTAACTATGTATGTATGCAACAAATGGTAGTATGCAACATTGTTGTCATATGACCTCATTGACATTGCATGTTTAATTTAGTTATGTAAAATAATGAGTTTAGAAGACATATATAATGCATAACGCAGAAATGGTGAGAGTAGTATGCTAGTATGCAATTCCATACTGTGCTTCTTTTGAAATTGTAGGTAAGGCAACTAAGTGAAGAGCTAATGGCTCTTGGGTAATACATATACATATGGGGTAATGGGGTAGCCAAGATGTTAGAAGAAAGATAGAAGAGAAAGAGAAAATTAGGGAGGTGAAAGACTGTTTGAGTAAATAATCTCATAAAATGTCCTTTGAAAAGCATGTATGACCATGTTGTCAACATCCTTGAGTCTAGTGGGAAAGGTTGGTCATACCGCCATCTGGGGGACAATTACGGTTGTTACAGGGACAAATGGTAATATGTTTCAACTCACTTGTAGAAGGCAGGAGCTTGAAAATCTTGAAAAATTAGAGATTTGGAGAATTTAGCGTTATATCACTAATGTATTCTCTGAAGTGAATGGGTGCCATGAGAGTCCAAACAGCTGATAAAAACATCACAAAAATCCACATGACTGCAGTCCATCATTTAATGTATTTTTGAGTGAACTATTCCTTTAAGTTCTCTGGATTGCAATCGTTCAAATGTGCATTAATTTGTTTTATGACCACTCTATCCTTGGCTCATACCCTAAAACAGTTTTAAACACCTCTTGCCAAACTGGACTGGAGTGCATTCCTTAATTTAGTATGTGAGCAAGCCACTACTTTAGCCTTACCAACTTTTCATCCATCCATCCATCTATCCATCCATAAAAGCATTCAACGTTGGCCACCAAATATATATATATATATATATATATATATGTGTGTGTGTGTGTGTGTGTGTGTGTGTGTGTGTGTGTGCATTAGTCTTTTTCATTCTCCTTCTTGTTCATATACAGTTACAGAAACTCACTAATGTGATGAACTCAGTTCAGTTTCACTCTGGATTCTTTCTGTTATAAATATGTCTACAAACACATGACAGCTGTAGGACCATCATGACCAAATAAAGAGCTCAAATTCCACCGTCTCCTTTCCTTCCATCCACCATCATCTTCCTGCTCTCCTTGCTTCATTTATTATTACATTTACGATGATAATAATACTAGTAGTCATTTACTATTATTACTTTTGCTCTTTTGAATTAAACCAAATGCAGAGAAGAAAACTTGTGTCGTTTGGAATTTTCATTTTTGTTAAACTATTCCTTTAGGAATTATTTGACCCATGCCAGCAGCATATTCATGCTCATGACTGGTCAGGTGGTCAAGAGGCCTCAGCCAATGAGCGGCAGACTTGTACAGTATGACACATGGACAGAGGGGCATTTAAAAGATGGAGAGAGATCAGATCAGAACTCCTGGGCGCAGCTCAGAGAGCAGATACAGATCACAGGAGCATCAACAGGACAGAGACCATGAGCACCCAGTTCAGCAAAGGACCCACATTTGGACTCTCTGCTGATGTCAGGACCAAGGTATGTGCACTTTATAATACAACTGCCATAAACTTGAAAGCCCTGACTGCATACGAAAGTAAAATAAATGTTGTTGTTTATCAACTTTGCCCAACAGTTTTGCAAAAAAATGTGAGCAGTGCCCTTTGGCAATTCTGTGCCACAATGGAACTGCAGCAATGCATTTCCTCATTGGAAAGCGTGTTACACTTGTGCAAATATTCAGTAGAAATATTTGAATACATTGATTCAGAAAAGAAACATGAACTTAGTTAGAGGTTAAACTTTTAAAAAAGAAATGTCAAAAGAGCTTAAAGGAAAACCCCTTCCATTGTGGTACGAGTTGCCAAACAGCAACATTTCCAAAATATTTGTCTAAAAAAAAAATCTCTTTTATTTGTTTTAGCATGATACAATAGATGGTTAATGAAACTTTAGAGATGATACAGTATATATTTACAGACGTCATAGAAATATAAATCAAATTAGTGTATAACTTCAATAAATATTATACTTTAGAACTTACTAAAGATGAGAAACACTCCATTTTGATCAGAATTATGGGTTAATGTATCATCATTACTATGACAGGTGACCTTGCAATTATATGATCTAATTGGATATGACTACGAAACAGGAAACTTGTGTAAATATTTATATCCATCCTGTTCATCCTTGAATTTACTTCCAGAGGCTAGAACAGAGACCCAAGCACTACATTTACAACAACAATAATACATTTATTATTCAGACTAAACTGATTTCTGCAGTTGTTAGCAAACAGCTTGCATGCATAATGTTAGAAAAGCATTATCTCTGTATGCAGCAAAGTAAATTATGTGAAAAAAAATGACTTCACATTACAGCTGGCACAGAAGTATGACTCTCAGATGGAGGAGGCCCTGAGGATGTGGATCCATGAGGTCACAGGTCGAACAGTTCCTGACAACTTCATGGAGGGACTGAAGGACGGTGTGATCCTGTGCGAGTGAGTTTCAGGAATAAAAGATAGTTGATCATTTTTATTTAACCAGTTTAAAAGACTCACTTAGAAATAAAATTTAAAAAAATCTTTTACATAAGTGACTTGGTATGTTACCAAACAATGAATTAAAGGTTATTTAGAGACAATTATCACAATAAATAAATAACATGCAATAATAATTCATAATTGAGACAGATTAAATAGAAATAAAAGCCAAAAGAAAAGTGACCAAGGGTAACACAGAAAATGACACAAAAACTGGCACTCACAACATTTTTGAGCTTGGTCTCATTGCTCTTATATAGCGTTTTTGTTCACTAGGCTGATCAACAAACTGCAACCTGGATCCATTCCGAAGGTCAATTATTCAGCACTGAATTGGCACAAGGTAATGTGTATATCAGCAATGTCTGAATTTTGAGGCATCACTCGTGTCGCTCCTATTCAAATTTGTATGCATATATGTCCTAGATGTCCTATGTCCTAGATGTCATGTTTTGAAATGGAAACTATGAGCCACATTTATGCCATTTTAAGAATGCAACTGATGTTTGTTACAATACATACGTACATGTGATGGATCCTTCAGCTTTGCGGGTATGTGCTGTTTAATTTAGAGAAATGCAGAGAATGTAGATGTGTACATAATTTAGCTCTAAGCGCTGTTAGGATTAAACCACCTGTTTAAAACACTAACGCAGTCCTTTGGCACTGTCAACGTGGTTATTGATTTAAAAGTGCAAATAGTTACAGTAGTTAAAACAAACATGCTATTAAGAGTAGATTGCATAAACAAGGAATGCAACACAAAAGTCAAACTCAGCTAATGAATGGACTATTTTACCTCATTAACTCCATTCTGTTTAGAGTACTTCAAATGAGTTGACCTACAAATACTGTATTTCTGGACATGGCATAGTGGTATCTATGAGACAAGAAGAACTTTGGAGAAATATAAAGATGTATCCATTCCTAACTTTATTTTGATCTATTCCTTCAATCTCTCTGTTAGAGAACATCACTCACTTTGTTTGAGCCAATGGTGAATACGGCCTGAAACCACGTGACATCTTTGAGGCCAATGACCTTTTCGAGGACATGAACCACACCCAGGTCCAGTGTACCCTCATCACATTGGCTGGAGTGGTGAGAAACTGATAAAACGCAGCTTGAACAACCTGTGAATAGGACCAAAGACACTTTTTCTGCTATGTCTTTTTTCCATATTCTCTCTCCATGCACCCAGGCTAAGACTAAAGGCTTCTACACAAAAAGTGACATCGGTGTGAAGTATGCAGCAAAAAAGCAAAGGAAATTCAATCCTGACAAGATGAAAGCATGGAATAGCATTATCAGCCAGCAGGTCACATGACAAATAATTGACAAATGATGCCTCAATGAGAAATGTCAATGCAACAGGAAAGCAGAAAATATTTTGAATAATAGAAAAACATGACAAGCATTTATACAGAATGGAAATTAGTCTAAACGACAGAGATCAAGAGTACCTAAATTAACTACTTTGAATTACAGTTGCATTTGATTTGAAGGTAAAACACATGATCTGCCTTTTGCAGCTATGACCATTTTTTTTTTAATACTACTGTTTAAAAGTGTGAGGTCAGTATGATTTTTTAAATGTTTTTAAAAATAAGTAAATACAGTAATATCGTGAAATATTATTACAATTAAAAATAACTTTTCTATTTGAATATATTTTTAAATATTATTTATTCCTGTGATGCAAAGCTGAATTTTCAGCATCATTACTCCAGTCTTCAGTGTCACATGATCCTTCAGAAATCACTCTAATATGCTGATTTGCTGTTCAAGAAACATTTCTTATTATAATGATTTTTGATAACAGTTGTGCTGCTTCATATTTTTGTGGAAACTGTGATACATTAATTTGAAACTGAAATATTTTGTAACATTATATGTGTTTACTGTCACTTTTCATCAATTTAATGTGTCCTTGCTGAATGTGACCTTTCATCTGAATTCACAGATGGGCTCCAACAAATTTGCCAGCCAAAAGGGCATGACCTCCTATGGAACCAGACGCCGTCTCTATAATCCCAATATAGGCATGGAGAAGCATAAACCTCCAAATGGGCACTAACAAATGAGCCAGCATGGTGAGGCCACATGCTGCATTAATGCCAAAATCACTGTAATTATGAGATGACCACTCTGTTCATGTCCTCTTCCGATATTACAGATATTGTTTATTTTTATGCCAACACTCATAATAGTAAAATGGATGCATGTGTGGCTTGATTACTGATGACAGTAAAACACTTACACTGTTAATTCACCTCTATGCTACTGAAAAATACTGAAGAATTCAGAAAGCACACCGGTCAGTTCTAGAAAGTTCAAGAAAGCCCTAAAAATTCCGAAACTGTTGCAATTTTAATATATGAACTTGTCTTGGTCCTGTTGTAGGCTGGAATGTTTGCTCTTGGCACGGCGAGGCAGGTGACAGAAAAGAATGTGAATCTGGACCCAGTGGACACTACAACCGTGTCTCTGCAGATGGGAACCAACAAAGTGCCATCTCAGAGCGGCCTCACCCCAATGGGAGGCTCACGTCTAGTGTACGACCACAAATACTGCCAAGCCTAATGAACAACACGGCCCTGATTTTGTTAATTAATACACTTATACTCTGGTATAAAGTGCCATCTCAGAGCGGCCTCACCCCAATGGGAGGCTCACGTCTAGTGTACGACCACAAATACTGCGCCAAGCCTAATGAACAACACGGCCCTGATTTTGTTAATTAATACACTTACACTCTGGTATTCAGCATTGGTAGACACTGTCCCTTTATCCCAGACCAGCATAACTAAAACAAATAATCATCTTTATGTGGCCAATGTGTTATACAGTAAGTGCTTAATTAGAGAATCAATTAAGCTGGTCTCTGATCAGTTTAAAAGGGATCATCTACCACACAATAACTTCTAAACTCCAAATCGACTGGTTTACGTGCCTTATTATGGATCAGTCATAGTTTGCCTTATAACATATTAACCTCTTAAGTCTTTAAATTCCTCAAAATTTGATGTTATTGGTCTTTAGTGTCATAATATCAGAAGTTAGAAGGTGATTAAACATAAACAAAAGATCATCAGTTAGTGTCTATATGTGGGGACAACAGTAAATATGTCTACACAAAAGTAATGAAAGCATAAAATGGTTTTGTTGTCTGAAGTGGGATAGAGAGACCCTGTCCCCTACATTTGGTCCCTTGGCAGCAGTTATTAATTTATATTCTTTAGGGTCATTAAACAAAAAGAATTTTAATCCTTCACACTCAAAAATAGATGCATGTTCAGAATATACACAACTTGTGTAAATATTGAGGAAGTGATGCAATGACATTTGCACATTTTACACACTTTTAAACTTTTCAGCCTGTGCTTGCATATGTCTAGCAGCAAGAAACTAACATTTCTTGGCAGTTGCATATATTTCTTTCGTTGTTAGCCTATATATATATATATATATATACTTTTTTTGTCACAATTTCTTTATTATTACCATTTTAATTGTTGGAAAAAACATAATTTCCTTAGGTCTATTGTATTGTATTGTATTTAGGGTATCATTACAATATCTATGGTATGGCATGGTACAGTGATGGAATTGTATGGTGACTTTGATATATCAAAATACTATATAGATTACATTGGACCATGGCACCCAGGTTCTTCAAAGAATACAGTGGAATTACCATAGTACCATGTCCAAATGAATCATGTGAACATACGTTGCTCACGTTCTGTATCTAAGTTAATATAAATAATATAAAAGAGAACTTAACTGCAACAAATTTGTATGTACAACAAAGAATACATTGATTTACTTTCTTGGATGAAAAGTTTTTTTCGTTGCAATAAAAATGCAGTTTATTAAAAGCAATGCGTTAATCAAGTTAATCAAACAAATTTCTTTTAGCTTATATTTCGACCCATCCATCAAATCCTAATTTCACTCCAAATGCCCGTACTATTATGTCGCATTTAGCTTTTTAGTTTAGTACAAACACAAATCGGACATACTTGAAAGAGGTGTCTGTATTGTAAATTTGTTTTATTCGAGAAACTCTCCGGCCGATTCTAAAATGATTCATTTAGACCCGTTCTGTGAACCTCTTCAACCGATTCTTTGAACAGATCCGATTCACCATAATGATTCTTCAGAGCGTGCACGTGCTTTTAGTTGTCAACTGAGTTCGGCAGACATGTCCCAACAGGTATTATATCAAAACATTCTCACATTTTGTGCTATAAAAAGCGTCTCGTAACAAAATACGTGCCTGGATGAATGACCAATAACAAGTACAAGTTTAATTTGTTATATTACTCACTTTTCTGAAACGCTACCATGCGTCAAAGAAGTGTAAATTAAGCTTAAATTAAAACACGCTGTTGTAATACATTCTTTCATCATGTGCAAAATGATCAGTATTAATTATGCTTCATATTAGGCCTATCACACAACGCTCTGGAATGCTTGCTTCTCATTGGTCATTCACTTCAATCTGTGGTCAAGTATTTTTGTCAAATACACTATAATTGTCCCTGCATGGCGACCGATTTCCTACGTAATTGTGCTAGTTTCGTGTACCTGTAAATATAAATGTACATATAAAAATATTGTTTGTGTTGCATTATTTAGGTGAGAAGACAGCAACCATGGAGTTAGATGAGTGATTACTCAAACTAGAATGCAGTTCAGTGGTTATAATACAAAAGCATTTGATTGTAAAATGTTTCCATGGACCAATCAGAAAGAAGTATTCCTGACCTGTGTAATAGTTTGCAACATGGATCAAATTAATAACATTTATGTGGGTGGCCTTCGTCCATGCAGGACTTGTCGCCTTTGACGACAGCAATGATTTGGGAAAATGACTGGTTGTTCAACTTCAGGAATGTACAGTCTATTTATTGTTCATAAAGTGTAATATAACTCTGCTTTATTTTCTAATCCGTTCTCTCTGTGTGCTTTCTCAGATGTCATTTAAAGACCTGATGAAAGTGTTAGGGCTGGGAGCCGTAGCTTTCGTTCTGGGGGTGGAGTGGCTAAACTGGCTGACGCGGCATCTGAGAGACTCTCACGGGCCCCTGAAAGAAGTTCTGTTCTTCCCTTCACCCCAAGTCTGCGTTGAGCACCTGTTCACACGCCGTAAACGTTTCCCCTGGTAGTTGGATCAGCTTTTTCTAATCTAAATGTGCAATAATGTGCAAAATAATTCATTTCTCCACCTTTCTCTGTGCCCTCAGCGCATGTCCCCTTCCCCATGGGGTTGAGACGTCCTTCTCCAGGCTGCTCGGACATCTCCTCTCTGCACGTATGTCACTGGACCTGTGTGTGTTCTCGACGTCCTTCTCCAGGCTGCTCGGACATCTCCTCTCTGCACGTATGTCACTGGACCTGTGTGTGTTCTCCTTCTCTCACATGGAGCTGAGCAGGGCGATTCTCCTGCTGCACAAACAGGGAGTCGTTGTACGAGTGGTTACGGACAGAGACTACATGACCATCACTGGATCTCAGATCGGCACCGTCCGTAAGGCAGGTGTGTTGTCGCATAATGTGATTTCACAGGGTTGGTTAACACCAAAATGAAAATTCTGCCATTGTTAATAGTAGTGAAGATGTCAGTCATCAAACTCAAGAAAAGGACAAAAAAAACCTACCAGAAAAGTAAGATGCTATATTCCAGAAATAAAAAAAAAATCAGACAAAAAGTATAATAATATATATAGTTATAATTAAAGTATAATAAGTATGTTTAATTAAAAAAAATTATGTATATACATTAGTGCTGTCAAACGATTAATCGCGATTATGTGTGTGTACTGTGTATATTTATTGTGTGTAGATAAATAAATACACAAACAATCATACATGTATATATATTTTTTTATATATAAATTAATATATTTATATTCGTATATAATTTATATAAATATAAATAATTTATATATAAAACATATTTTTCTTAAATATATACATGCATGTGTGTGTATTTATATAAACATAATAAATATACACAGTACACACACATACAAAAACTGTGCGATTAATCATTTGACAGCACTATATATATATATATATCTCTGGGGCATTTTCTCCGAGGAGGACACAGAGGCAGTGCCTCCACAAAATATTGGATGAGAAAAAAATTTGTAGTACAAAAATAAAACAATACTCTATGGCTAAAGTATATACTGTGTGTGTGTATATATATATATATATATATATATATATAAGGAGCAAAATAATAATCTTATAGCTGTAGCGTTACTGAAGTATTAGTAATTTCCCAATATTGAAGTATTACTTAAAAAAACATAGAATGTCTATGATGTTTGTGACTTAAGACGTTATTAATCTTCATTATTATAAAATTAGTAGACTTAAAATCAAATTAAAAAAATGTAAAAATTCTAAGAATTAAAAAAAACTATTCCATCATATTTTGAGGTTTTTACTGACTCTGCAAACCTTATCATTGTATTTAGCATGGGCTTGTTCTCACAACTCTGTGGTATGCAGTATGAAACGATTCATAGTCAGAACTTGTACGACTGTTGCAGGTAGTAAAAACTGTCATGTTATTTCAGTACACACTGCTGTAACTTCTGCGAGCTGTTACACCCGCCTACTGCAGACTGTGATGATGCATTAGAGCAGACTTAAAGGATCTAGATGATTCACACATGGAGGGGTTTGACAGATGTCGAAATCGCATCTGTTGTTAATTTGCAAGCGGATTTGGAGCTAATTGATAGTTTCCAATCTGTTTTTGACCTCAATTACAGGCATCCGTGTGAGGCACGAGATGAGCGCAGCTGTTCATATGCACCATAAGTTTGCATTAGTGGACGGCAGGAAATTGATCACTGGCTCCCTCAACTGGACCCTAACCGCAGTCCAGAGCAACAAAGAAAACGTCATGGTTACGGAGGAGCTGGAGCTTGTGCGGCCCTATCAGCAGGAGTTTCAGAAGCTGTGGGAGGCCAGTGATCCAGCCAATCACAAACCTCAATGCACCAATGGGCAGCTACATTGATAGGCTTTACATTTACTTCTTTTTCTTTACAGTTTACATTACACAGTTCTACACAGAGGAGTTTATTTTATTTGTTAGATTACTTTTAGAATTCGAAAGCTAGTTTTCTTTCTTCTGATTGTTTGTCAGCCTCTTAGTGACAATTTCAGCACCTTTAGGTTTTTTCCAGTTTTGATGCAAAATGTTTGTTTTTTTTATTGTGGGCTTGAAAGATTTATTATTTAGTTCAATTTAAGTGTAACTCTAGTGTAAGTAAAAACTAGTTCAAATAAACCGATCTGCTAAAATAATACATATCTTTGCTCATAAACACCTAGTGTGCAAAGCAAGCTGAAACCTGTGAGTTTGCGTTTCATAGCCATGCCTTTGATTGCTCAATTTGTGATGGTGTGTGCCTCTTGTTTTCCTCTTTTGTGACTAGAAGATTTTAGATAAGCTTGTTTCTGTATATGCACATTAATATAATTTTTTTTTTAAGCTAAAAAATAACTGCTCTTATTTCCTTTTAATGTTGGGGTTTCCTTTTGAATAAAGTTCAAACAGTGCATTAAATAAATAGTAGATTTTTTTTAAATAAATTAGTTTTTTTTTATAAAAAGTTATTTTTATTATATTTTTATTTTAGGTTTATAGATTATATAAACTATATTTATATATATATACTGATTAACTGGTAAATATTTGTAGACATCAGCTTTAAATTCTCTTTCTTATAAAAAGGCACGGTTTAGATTCTTGCCATTGGCCAAAAAGCTTGTATAATTAAACTGTAAAACTGTCGATCTTGTTACTCTTTTGTTTTTTTGTTTTTTATCACCATTTGAAAATGCTAATGTAACTCGTTTCACAGAATGACCCGTATGTAAATAGCAGAAGATAATGCTGTGTGGCTGACAGAGGACCTGTTGATTGGTTGCTCCGTGAGTGCGGGCTGGAAGCTCGCCAGGGCCGCTGGCTGATCTGGAAACAGCCAGCGCAGTTTCAGCACAAATAAATGGTCGACAGCCAGGTCGCTGCAGTCATCAAGCGTCTGACTTTGCAACGCCCCACTTTAGGGAAGGGAATGGTCGGTTTTTAAGGCGAGTGGACCCTTTCCAGTGTGTTTTGCGGGAAAAGTGAAACTGCATCTGCGAGGACTGGATGTCCGAAACCAGCTGAGGAAAAGCGCAACATCAAGTGCATAGAATAAAATAACCACCTCTAAGAAGAGCCGGATAAGGTTAGTCACCCTGTTCTGTCTGTGCCCGACGGATACGCATTTTTCTTTAGTCGCTTACAGTGGAGAGAGTTGTAAGGAAGATGTCCATATGGAAGCACGATCAGAGCCCTTTCAGTTGCCTATTAATTTACCTTTCAACCCCAAAATTCAGCTATTGATGACATGCTCAAATGTATATTTTCTGAGTGTGTTTGACTTGCTAATGTAAGCTGATATTGTGTTTGACAGATCTGTAGATTTCACAGTTCAGGGTGTGTGCTGCTGTTTGGGTCGACCAGTATCAGATCAAATGTAACCTGTCATCTCATCTTATTCTTTGCCTGTGCAAAAGGGATCCCTTATCATTTTATTTAAAATTGCATATATAGAGTCACTGTGGCACAACCGCATTGTGTTCAATCATAGGTATAAGGTGTGTCATATCCTGGTAACTCCCTCTTCAGGTACAGGTGTTGATGTGATCAGCTCTTTCTCATATGCTTCAGCAGGATGTTAGTACTTGTTTAGTTTAAATAGTCACATGTTATTAGAGGGTTTCTTTAGTTTTTCTTAAATGAAGACTTTTCGAAGAGTCTTAATGCTGCACTTTTCCATTGAACAATATTTCACAGAGCCTATGTCTATCAGTCCCGAAAAAGGGCCATAAATCGTAATAATAATAGTAATCCGAATTACTTATGAGCTGTATTTCAAGTCTTTAAAGTCATACTATAGCTTGTGTGATGAACAGACTGGGATTTAAGTCGTTTTTCACAGAAATTTAAATAAAATTGAAATAATCAAAAATTGAAATTGAAATAAAGCTGAAATAATCAAAAACTTAAACGTACTAACTGAAATTGAAATAAAAGTACTAAAACACAAACTGATATGAATATGAATTATAGATAAATTAAAACAATTATATATTTTTAAAAAATTGATAAAAATGACTAAAACACTAACACTAAAATGAAAACAAAAATATAAAAATGAAAGCTAATTGAAAATATTAATACTAGTAGTATATAATACTAAAATAGCTTCTAAAATACAAAATAGTATCTAAAATACAAATAGAGTAATACAGTGTACACAATATTTTTTTATTTTTTTTGTGAACTCTTCCTTAAACTATTCTCATAATGTGCTTCACACTTTTTAAGTACTGTTGGTAACACTTTACTTGAAGGGGTGTGCATAAAACTGACATGACACCTTCATAATCATGACATGACACATGTCATGAATATGGAGGAGGTTTTATGCATGTTTATGACAACTGTCATTAAGTGTCATTCGCTCAGTTATGTCATTTTTAATGCAAATATGACATTATTTGACCTAACCCTAACCCTACCCCTACCCTTACCCCTAACCATAGCCCATAACAAAGACATCTCAAACAATGTCATCTTTGCATTCAAAATTACATAACTGAGTGAATGACACTTAAAGACACAAACATGCATAAAAAACCTTCATATTCATGACATGTGTCATGACATCAATCAAGGGAAGGTCCTCACTCAGCATGTCTGATGTACAAAGAAAGAAAGATAGCTAGATGATAGTGCTGGAAGAATACTTAAACTACATATGAGTGATCAAGTGTATCAACAGGGCTTCAGCTAAATGGGCAAAAAAAGCCATAGCATCCTCAGGGCCTGACATATGATGGTGTTTTCTTCTGTCTGACAACCTTCATTATTTACTTTCATTGTAAATGGTGACTATATGATTGTCTGTCTTATATTTCCACTTTTCCTCCACCCCTCTAGATGGCGTCGGCCAATGATACCCGTCATCAGACGCAGGTGCAGAAAGATGTAGCCGATCAGAATTTTGACTACATGTTCAAGCTCCTCATCATTGGTAACAGCAGCGTTGGAAAAACTAGTTTTCTGTTCCGTTACGCTGACGACTCCTTCACCTCTGCGTTCGTCAGCACGGTCGGCATCGACTTCAAAGTCAAAACTGTTTACCGCAATGAGAAACGAGTTAAACTGCAAATATGGGTGAGTTTGAAAAATGGGACATCGGAGTCATTTATATAGTGAAAATGAGGAGGGTGAGTAGAATTTATACAAATATTTGTTCATTCAAGGTCTAGACTAATTTTATTGGTGTTTTGCAGAGAACAGTGTGCCATATTTTAAATTTATTTATTTTTTGATGGTATATTATTGTGGTGTCAACTAAATTTTCAGGTTTACCTGCCCTTAAATGGCACATAAAAACAGAACAACCTCTGGTTGGATGTTTTAGATATCAATCAGACAGTCTTTTCCTGTCCAAAGGCCTATTCACACCAAGGACGATAACTATAACGACAAATATTTTTACTTTTAAAAATCATTCTAAATTTAGAGTCCACACCACAATTATAGTGATAACGATACAGAGGAACAATATCTTTGGAATCACTTTCAGAAGGATTTTTATTTCTAGCAAATGAATGACAAAACAATGACAGCCAATCAGAATTCAGATTTCGATGGAGCGGACCCACGAAGGAGGAGAAAAACATGGAAAAATCGCAATTGGGCTGGTTTTGTTTTGCAGACCTGGCAACCCTGGTGGACGGGCCTTAACTTTCCATTCATTTTTCCCATAGGGTTTCTTTAAAGAGTTATAAACCAAACCAGCCAGCTACAAGGTGAATCACAACATTTGAAACTTTGATTTGAAGCAAAAAGTATTTTAAAATCAGACAAAAGTACAAGACTGTGTACTTAATGGCTTTGAGGGAAAGAAATGCAATCCCATGAAGCATTACGAGTGACATCGAATTAAAAAAAAACTCTGTTAAACACAATTATTTAAAAATAGGTTGAAATAATGCAGGCTGATGGCGTTAATAGGTCTATCTAGGTCAGGTAGGTCTATCTTAAAAGGTTTTAAAGTTAAAATCAATTCCCCTATGGAGAAAATGAATGGGATTTTTACTTCTGGAACTCGACTGCTGCACTATATGAGACATTTGGTGCAATGCTTTTGGTTCCCAGAGCTAAAATGCATTTGGTGTCAGTTTGCAGTTCAGTGTGCAGTTACTTTGAATAAGTCTGTTATTATGTTTTTATTCTGTTAATCTGTAGTTATTCATATTTCACAGTTTAAGCCAAAAAAAAAATATATGTGTCATTGCCAAAGTCTAGTGTTGTGAAAAGAGGATCTGCCAATCGTATGTCAGCATGATTAGTGATATCTTGGTCAAGATAATCTAGGTGAGGTGTGTGCCAGCAATGATGGTTAATGTTACAAAACATCCAGAATTACCCAAAGCAGATGGCCCCATCATTTGATGCATTATGTGTGGAGCGCGCACACACACACAGGGCCAAATCCATTTTGAGGGAACCTTTAGAAAACGAAAGCCATAAAATCAAATTAGTTGTGCTTTTTGACCGTCCAGACCAGCATGCATCTGCCTTCTGCTCTAAATCACTAATTGACTCAATACCAAGACAGGAAGTGGGTCAGAATATCAACTACCCACTGCCCAGTCCTGCCAAGAAATTATTTATGATCCAGTTATAGTCCAGAGTCAAGTTATAGTCCTACAGTTACATTCTGTAAATTCTGACGCTGTAATTTTAGTTGTTATTGTTGTGCGCCAGTTCGCAGCCGCAGACTTCCTCGACAGAGGAAGCGACAGCACTTTCTGTTGATAAAAGGAAGTGGGTGAGAACGCCTCAGAGGTGATGAGTAGCATTTTCCCAGAATGCACTTGTGTGCCCACCATAGAACAACTCCGCTCTGCCTGCAGTGGTCTAAGATTGACGAGAATAGAGCTTTTAAAATTAGATTTTTACATACAAAACTAGTTTTGTTTGGCACCAGGACAGTGGTTGCTATGATATTTGGGATGTTTTTGGCACATTGTAATGTGGTTGCTAGGGTGTTCTAGGCAGTTGCTAGGGGGTTGTTTGATGGCCCAAGTCAATAGAGTCCACCATCAATCTATAAGATATTCAGCTTTCTTGAGTATTTGTTATTATTATTTTTTCATCCACGAAGTGAAAATTGTATGTTAGATTGATTAGTAAAGCTGCAGAAAAATGGCATCATGTCAAGTCTGATGGCTGCTGATGGCACAGTCCCAATTGCAGTGGCGGCTCGTC
>NW_015544122.1:145467-148930 GCF_001515605.1 Sinocyclocheilus anshuiensis | reverse complement strand
GAGGGGGAGGACGGGGGAGAGGTTAAAAAAAAATAGCCAATCAGCATCGAGTGTTCACTTTTAGCGCTGAGGAGTGTTGAGAAAAGAACCCTTGCAAGGGAGGCTAGCCTCCCTTCTGATATCAACCAATCATCACAGAGACATAAATTACGTGATATTAGTTTGAACGTCTGCCGCTGCGCTATAAGTACCAAGTACTTATGATGAGTAGCGATATTGAATATTTGATTTCCAACAGATTTACCAAGCTGTTATTCAAACAGTATATATACAAATTTAGGGAAAACAGCCTAAGCTGGATATAGGCTACAGCAGTCAGCTTAATTAAATGGCGCAACAGGCAGCTCTCTTTTATCACATACTTTTAAGAAGGGATGGATGTTTGATTCAAGTGATAGGCCAGGTAAGTGAAATTATATTATCTTGCTGTATGTCGTTTCCTTTACGTTTTCTGACTAAAAGCAACCAAAAAGCCATTTTAAAGTGGTTAAGCAAATAATAATAATAATAATCGGCAGGGATCCCAGACCAATATCTCTGCCTCCTCTATTTTAAAACCCTCGAGCCGCTACTGCCCAATTGTTATATCATATTACATTGATGCTTTATAATACATTAGATCAGAGGATTCACTTCAGGATGCACATTTTACATTGGACATCAAGTGGCGACCCAATGCATGGGTGCATTTGTTTATCTATTTATTTCATTTACGGTATCAAAAATATTTACCGTACAAGTTTATTACACAAAAATTGAAATGCATTTGCAATGCATGCAAATGTGATTGACCTGAGATCCCATACTTAATGTAGTCTAAATATAGACCTTTCTTTAAAAAATTGATGCATACATTTATTTTGCTATCTTAACTACTGTATGCATGATTGTATGGTTATTTGCATTTTATTATTTGCTTTAAGCATTGCATTTGTTTCTGGCTGCACCTGTAGGGAAGCGTAGTGTAAAATCTTCTCTGATGGTGGAAAGCCACATCCCTCATTCCTACTATGGCTGTAGATTTGGTTTCATATTCTGTAAGGTCCTCTACGGTTGTCAAGATCCAAGAGCGCAGGCCAAGCCTTGTGTGTGTGTGTGTGTGTGTGTGTGCGTGCGTGCATGCGTGGTGTGTGTGTGTGGTGTGTGTGTGTGTGGTGTATTTAGAGGGTGGGGAAGACACGGGGCCTTTTCTCTTGACTAAGTGTTTGGAGGTGTTTAGTTAATAATCAGTCATGTTTTATTGACTATATTGCTATAGCAATGAGAATGTGCAGTATGAAGTAAACCAATGATGTTTGTCTCCATGCACAAGTTTGTTATTATATGTCCCACTAATAAGGTGAAAAATAAAGCCTTAAAGTATTCAAATTTATTTATTAATTTTTTTCTTTTTGAATAAATGGCCAGTGAATGTAAATATTATGTTTAGTTAATTAATAATCATAGTTAATTAAAATGTAAAATTTTTATTTAATTTATTAATTTATTTTTTTACTACAAAGAATTATCCATTCAAAATAATCAAATTAACAACATTCTTGTATGGTTTTACGCTATAAGTTTATTTCAAGACCTCTGAAATGGTACAGGCGCAAATCCTCATTGTCAGAGCTTAAGGTCTTTTATAGCATATAATAGTTGATCTAATATTCTTTAGTTCCCACAACACAAAAAAACCATGGAGATTTATGGCGTCCAGTGCTTTTTATAAACACTTTGGACTGTTTGGAGTATACCTTATTTGTGGAAAGTTATATGTGCGTGTTCACATTTACATATTCTCTGTTTACTTAAAGGAGGAGTTCTTGATTTAAAGACAATGACGAAAGTAAATTGAGTCATTTTTCTATGAAGAAAGAGCAAATATTATACATTAACTGCTGTATTATTGACACAGTCATGGCTGTTGAAGAAAAATTTCATTGACATTTCCTGACTGTAAGGCTTGCTTTAAGATCTTTCAGCATGTAAGATGGCAGTAGGCAGAATGTAGATATGATTCACTTGTCTTTGTTGTGAAGTTAGCCATCGTGTGTGTGTGTGTGTGTGTGTGTGTGTGTGTGTGTGTAGGGCAGGTGGCACATCGTATCTCTGTTGAAAGAAGGGGCTGAGGCTTTTGTCAAGCTCCCATTAGTTTGAATTCGTCTCTTCCCCTAAAATACAATACATGCATATATACAAGCCTCTAACAGCTGCCCAAACCAATGGTTACCATGGTTACCTACATAGGTGAGGTCACAGCATTCTAAATCAAGTCAAGGCTTTTCAGTATCATGGAAACTAATCAAATGTTGCCTAGTTACCACATTAACATGGCTGTTAAACTCTAAACCCCTGATTCTGTTTTGTTTGCATTGCATTTACTACAGAAGTTAGGCAGATTGTCAAATATTCAAGATATATTTACATTGACTTTGCTGGCAATGTGAAATTATCCAACATTGTCAATATTGCTGTGATTTTTAAACACACGTTTTGTTTAGCCAACAGGTTTCCTAAAGATGACTAGTTTTGTGATCCCTGTATAAGACAATTAAAACCGACATTATTAAATACATAATTTACCTAATCAAAAATTGTTCAAAGTCCCTTTCTGGCATTTTACGTGTTTGAAAAGTTTTATTAAAAATATGTGGAGGAAAATATTTAAATGAAAATATTACAGTTTGCTACATTAATATAGTGAACGCAGTCTAGAAAACATTTTAAAATAGATATGATTTCTGAATTTTACTTGCATTAAACCTTGTGAATCTGTATGTTTTTTTTTTATTTATTTATTTTTTATAGATTTTGTTTTCAATTTTTGTATTACATCATTTTTGTTGCACTATTATATAATTTTTTGTTGCACTTATGATAAATATAATGGTGAAATATCCCATTTATTTCAAGTCTTTCAGCACTCTACTGGAATATTAGACTCTTCTAACAAGAAATAACAGCAACGAATCATTAAGAAAAATAACTCATGAAGTTGACGATAAAAGCATAAAGCAATGAACGCTTTCAGCAAACCATAGGGTTTCTGCTGTACAGTGTTTTAGGAAAAAATGCTTTTAGATGTGTGTGTGTGTGTGTTTATTGAACTAAAAGAATACTGAAAAGAGACGTTGATGGCTGTATTTTCTTGTATGTTGTTCGTCAGGACACAGCAGGGCAGGAGAGGTACCGCACTATTACCACAGCGTACTACAGAGGGGCCATGGGCTTCCTGCTAATGTATGACATCACTAACCAAGAATCCTTCTACGCTGTGCAAGACTGGTGAGTTTACTTCCTTTACTTAAAGTCCTAGAGTCAGATGCTAAATCCCAAAGTAAGACGTCCTACTATGACCCCAGGTAGTGAGAATGATTGAAAGGTCAAATGTTCCTTGTTAAACTGCCACACATTTCATAATGGTCCCAAAGGGGGCGGACACGAGCACGTTTTGAGCATGTCAGTATTGACTGTATTTGTG
>NW_015544122.1:144761-145368 GCF_001515605.1 Sinocyclocheilus anshuiensis | reverse complement strand
TTTCTAATTGGCTATGAAATTGTATTCTGCATTATTTTTTACATAGTCATATGTGCCATATTTATAATACTTTTATGGTCCTTTCTTGTCATTTTGGAGTTTTACAGACCCAGTTGCCTTGGATTTCTATTATATAACATTGAGTTGCATGGATATTCTTCAAAAATTCACCCTTCTGTGTTTCACATCCCGAGACGCACTCTCTACTATTGGACTTTGTGTGTGTGTGTATTTATTGACCTAAAGGAATAGCGAATAGAGACGTTAATGGCTGTATTTCTTGTATGTTGTTCCTCAGGACACAGCAGGGCAGGAGAGGTACCGCACTATTACCACAGCGTACTACAGAGGGGCCATGGGCTTCCTGCTAATGTATGACATCACTAACCAAGAATCCTTCTACGCTGTGCAAGACTGGTGAGTTTACTTCCTTTACTTAAAGTCCTAGAGTCAGATGCTAAATCCCAAAGTAAGACGTCCTACTATGACCCCAGGTAGTGAGAATGATTGAAAGGTCAAATGTTCCTTGTTAAACTGCCACACATTTCATAATGGTCCCAAAGGGGGCGGACACGAGCACGTTTTGAGCATGTCAGTATTGACTGTA
>NW_015544122.1:144292-144696 GCF_001515605.1 Sinocyclocheilus anshuiensis | reverse complement strand
TGATGTTCCAAATAAAGCTGAGGGCCAAATGCAATTTAATTTAAAGCCAAATGCTACTCTCATTCAGTGCTTGGCGAGTGTTCATTTTGGACCCTGTTCATGCTACATCACCCTCTGAATTTCCTTTGTGCTTCAGAGCCTTATATGGACAAAAAAATACAGGAAGTAATGATACAGGCATTTCAAAGTACTGGGAGCAAATGTGTTGCTCAAAGGGTGTGAATCTACTTTTATTGCCCAATAGATGTTAGATATAATGCATCATGTAGTGTAGTATTATGCTGTATGTTGTGATCGACCAATATGGATTTTTTGATGGCTGATGTAAAATGTGTGTGTGTGTATATATATATATATATATATATATATATATATATATGTATATATATATATATATATATATA
>NW_015544122.1:103146-143146 GCF_001515605.1 Sinocyclocheilus anshuiensis | reverse complement strand
GTGACAAAATGAACGAGAGCTTGGATGGAGACCCGAGCATGTTAACCAATCACAAAGGCCCGAGTCTGCAAGACACGCCCCCTGATGAACAAAGCGGCTGTGGATGTTAATGATCATCTCTCAACAAACACTCATACTTGAAGGCAAACATTCACACACATGCACTCACTCACTCCCTCTCTCTCTTACACACATGTACACCAGAAGAGAGACTCTTTCACAAGTGTACTGCCAATGTATAGTATGAAATGCCAACCAAACAGTAAGAATATGGCATAAGCCCCTTAAAATGAATCATTTTAGTTACATAAACAGGCCCCTCAGGGATTGAATGAAATTGGATGGGTTTATCTCAGTGTGATATGTGGCTGCCAATACACTGAACTGCGATATCATGATGAGAACAGCCGGGAAAATACTGCATGAAACTGCAGGAATCAGAAATTCACATGCCAAAGTCTCAGCTTTTTAGGAAAGTTTCAAACTACTCCAGTGTCTGTTTACAACATGCTCAGATAAAATGCTTGTGGTTGTCATTGTGCAGTAGCTTTGAAATTTATACTGATTATTTTAATGGATGCAAGATCATGTTTTACTTCAATATAGGTGATAAAACATTTTAGGACTGCTCTGGAAGTATCCAGTCCATATGATTGTCAGTCTAGTTTTTGTTACTTGTTTCAAAGTATGTCCTTAAGTCAGATTATATTTGTCCTTGCCATTTGCTTTGAATGCAATAAATTTGCTTCCCTGTGGACACTAAAGGAGTATTAATATAATGTATATATTGCGTGTGTGTGTGTGTATATATACTTAAATTGAACAGCTAAGGCTAGTTATTATATATTCTTTATATAATATATGAAAAATATATTTATTTAAAAAAATACATTTAAAAAATATATGTGTGTGTGTACTGTGTATACTTAAATTGAACAGCTAAGACTAGTTATATATTTATATAATATATGAAAAATATATTTATATATTTATTTTAAAAAATACATTTAAAAAATGTGTGTGTGTGTGTGTGTGTATATATATATATATATATAAACACACACACACTACCAGTCAAACGTTTTTGAACAGTAAAAATCACTTTTAAAAATAACTTTTTTTTTTATATAAGTTTATCTGCATTTGTTGTTGACCTGCCTGCTCTTACTGTAAGACATTTGTTTGTGGTCATTGTGCATGGTACATTATTTCCTTTTGCATGAACCTTGTACACTTGTGAGGATGTGAGCTTTTAGCACCTCTAGAAGAACCTTGTGTAGGTGGGAAATGCGCAGCATCAAAATAAAAGCACGACCACATTCTCTAAGGGTGGATGTGGAGAGAACATTTAAGAGGCGCCAAAACATACACATCTATGCCAGAATCACTTGTCCGCTCTGGAACTGCTTGATACCGCTGCTGATCTGTCAGGACGCATCCCTCTGGTGTGAGTATGTCTTTCTGCCTGTGCCAAAGTTTGGATACTATAAGGTGTAAGTTCCTCAAATGAGAGTTCCCTTGACACATGAAATTTCTTTGAGTGGATTTGACAGGCATAAAACGATACGCTGTTTCCGTTCAGATCAAATCACAGCAATGGAGGAAACAGATCCGGCGTGACGCGGCTGACACAGAACAGCATACGCTGTTTACAGGGTGTTGTGTTCCGAAGATGAAGGAATGTCTTACGGGTTTGAAACGACATGAGGGTGAGCAATTAATGACAGAATTTTCATTGTTGGGTGAACTATCCCTTTAAAGAAATCCAAAAATGAAAATTCTGTCATCATTTACTCACATTCAAAAGAAGATATTTTGAAGAATGTTGGTAACCAAACTATTACGCCATAGTATGGAAAAATTTCACAATTTGAGTTGAATTACTGAAATAAATGAACTTTTCCATGACATTCTAATTTATTGAGGTGCACCTGTAATTCGATGGCTACTGTCAGCTGTTACCAACATTCTTCAAAATATCTCTTTTTGTGCTCAACAGAAGAAAGAAACTCATAAAGGAGTAAATGATGACAGAATTAGCTTTAATACAACGTACAAAGTTTGTCTTGACACACTTTTCTAGTTTTAACTGACATCTCTTTTTACCACAGATCAAAAACAACAACAGCATGAAGGTGACAAGATGTTTAAAGCTGGTTTCCACCTTCTATAGCTTCCTCACTGTAAGTAAATGTAATTTGGTATATAATGAGTAAGTAGCCCACTAATAGTGAATGAGCACCTCCAAATAAATGATTCACATTTTCTTTCGCTTTCACACATCTGAAGTGTTAAAAACTGTTGATGATACTACACTCACAATGATCCTGTCGCTGGGGGCCCCGATGCTGATCGATGCTCAATCCGCTGATTGCTCAGGGTGGGCTGCATCCTCGCTGATGGGCTTGATTGGCTTTTGTGGTACTTTGAAGAAAAAAAAAAGCTGGATGCTCTTGGTTGAGTGACGTGACATGTGGCCAAGTATGGTGACCCATATTCGGAATTAGTGCTCTGCATTTATCCCATCCAAAGTGCACACACACACTGTGAACACACACCCGGAGCAGTGGGCAGCCATTTTTTGCTGCGGCACCCGGGGAGCAGTTGGGGGTTCGGTGCCTTGCTCAAGGGCACCTCAGTCGTGGTATTGAAGGTGGGAGAGAGCGCTGTACATTCACTCCCCCCACCTACAATCCCTGCCGGTACGAGACTCGAACCCGCAACCTTTGGGTTACGAGTCCGACTCTCTAACCATTAGGCCATGACTTCCCCACTTTGTTAGTGTCAAAAAAGTGCTGAATCTCAAGTACTATTCTCAGATTCCTTGATATAAAAAGCAAAATATACTGCCGGTTTTAATTTGTCTGTTCTGTTTCACTTTCGTTTCAGTTTTTCATCATTGTACTCATCTTCATCCTCCAGCTCATCGCTGCAGTGTTTTTCCTCCACCCAAATTCGGTGGTAAGAACAAAATGAGATCTAATTTTCAAGGATCGCTTGCAAAATGTTATTCATTGTGGAGAACAGACTTAGGGGTTATTGCATCTAAAGTCTTCATATGTATGTATGTGTGTATATATATATATATATATATATATATATATAAACAATTTATGATTTTTTGATGGTTTTGACACTTAAAAATATAAACCATTTAAAAATAAACATTTTTAATGAATGATGTTACCCAGGCGACATGTTTCTTTTACAGATATTCAAACCTTTTATCAAAATATAACCAGTTTCCATCTTTATTAATTAAAATTAATCCGTTTTAAATTATAACAATTTTTAATTATGTTTTTAACATAAAACATTTTTTTATTTTTTTTTTATACTTTTACTCATTTTGATCAAGACAAGAAGACATTAAAATGTCAAATTTTTGTAAAAGGATTCAATTATTAACCAGCAATTAACCCTCAGCCAACCAACCTTGCTTTTCTGGTCACCAGAAAGAAAATTCATTGAGCAGCTTAGAGGTCAAATTCGTTGAAAGTCTTCAGAAGAACTATAAACAAGACTCATCGATCACTGGCATATGGGATGAAACTATGAACAAGGTAAGACTAGCCTTCATGTCAGCTGAGTTCCTTCTAATAAATATTACACTTTTTTTATGAATTTTAGGTGAAATGCTGTGGATACAAAGGCTATGATGACTTCACAAATTCCACTTTCGTAAAGAAGAACTCGTACTATCCCACACAATGCTGCGGTAAAGATTCAAAAACAGATTCAAATTCAAAATGTGTTAGAGAAGAAGCTGTGAAAGAGGTACTGCCTCACTGTGACCAAAAATAAAGCAAAAAGATTATGAATACATATTTTCATGATACATTCATTTCGTTCCTGTTATAGAAAGTGAAGGGCCGCATTCATGTGCTGTTGGACGAAAATGTACCCGTGTCTGGAGCTTTGTCCTTTTTGATCGGCATTCTAGAGGTAATATGTGACCCTTGAAGTACTTTTCTCACTGTAAAAAAATTCCGTAAAATTTATGGTAAAAAACCAGCAGCTGCGGCAGCAACTTGACTTAATTCACTGACATGCATAATCAACAACACGACACCGGAATAAAGAACAGCTGTTCAACTGTAATAACCATGATTAATAAACCTGATAATGAAGTCATAAAACATTTCTGAGAGTAAATCCTGTTGTGAAATCATCAAAAGCTGGAAAACTGAAATAATAGTTTTATTCAATTATATTAACTTCATCACATTTACATTTAATCATTTAGCAGACACTTTTATCCAAAGCAAATAGAAGCAATTCAGACCAATAGAAGGGCAACAGTATACAAGTGCTGTAACAAGTCTCAGTTAGTCTATCAGAGTTCTTTCTGTTCCTATAATAAGAATACAAGCTTCTGCTTTGACATTTGACCAAAACCTTCATTTCTGTTGTAAACTATAGAATATGAAGAATAACTGCATAGCTTTATTTGCTGTATGTTGTTTCTTTTTTATATTGCACTTATGGATCTAAAAGCACCAGAAATCTTACAATGCTGCAATACTGCCCACATGAGGATCATTTCCATCATTGCCGTTTGGATCACTATCAAACCTAATTAGCATCTGAGCACTATTTTTCGTATTCATAAGAACATTGCCTGTGTCATATTTATTCTTTCAATTATTGTTTATATATATTTATATATTATGTGTGTGTGTGTGTGTGTGTTCAAATGAGAATTTTCCACATGTTGCTATTTTATCTAGACATTAACTTTTTCAAGAAACTAGAAAAAAAATAGATCGATTTCAGTGCTGATTATCAATGTTCTGTCACATGATTACTTTATCATACCATTCATTTTCAGAAGAATCTAAAAATACAGTTTAAAAATGTCAAATAATCTTCAGACAAGAGCATCCACACTTTCTGATTGCATGTATTAATATAAAATAATATAACGTGATCATGATGCTCAATGTGGGGAAAAAAAAAATTCCAGGTGTATTTGGTCACTCTTTGACCTTACTTCCTGACCCTGTGACCTCTGACCCTAAACCTACACGCTGACATTGAATTTGAGCATTAGATGGCAGCCACTGCGAATCTGCCAGCATCTGCTTTCTTTCTGAATTCTCTGGGAATATCGAGACTTCATGCGATGGGACAGTCAGTAAAGATACTGCTTCTGCTTTGCTATTGGTCGGTTGTGGTTTTGGGGTCATGACCTTTGCCGGGTCACTGATAGGCTGAAAAGAGAAGAAGTCGGGTACAGAGCAGTTGGTGGCGCTTGAGGAACAGAACTGAGACTTGATTCGGCCCAGAGCAAGAGAAGGACTCCTTCCTGCGGACGCCTGCGCTGTGGGTGGTGGGATTTTGGGCACTAGTGACTCTTTTTCCATCATTTTCTCGTCTTTCTCTTCATCTTTTCCATCTCTCTCAACTTGCTTGTGGAACTCCACATCGGACAGCGGAGGACAGGTGCTGATGAGTGCTCCACAGCTGCAGATGGTGCTCTGAGTGGTGTCCAGCCCGAGTCCAGAAGGCATGGATCCGGCCGTCCCCGCGCTCCTCCCCAGGCTCTTCTCTTCATCGTCCTCCGCGTCGGAGAAGGACGCGTCCGAGCTGACGGAATGCGTCAAACGCTGCAGCTGGGCGGAGGTGCGCCGCAAGGCTCCACCCATAAAGCCTGTGGGAGAGGGGGCGGAGCCCAGGAGCCGGTTAAAGAGGGCGAGGTTGTGATTCCGTGTCACAGATTCCTCCAAGTTTTCAGCAATCTCCTCCAGAGGCTGGAAATGCATGTCCTCTTTGGGGATTCTAGGGATTTGAAATGTCCAAAAAAAAAGGAAGTTATTTATTTATTTTTCACTTCAGCAATCATTTCAGAACATTAACATTGTTTCAAAGAAATACACTACAGATGTTTCGAAAAGAAGGCTCTCACTAAGGCTGCATTTATTTGATCAAAAATATAGTAAAAACAGAAATATTTGTTAAATATTATTATAAATTTAAATAACATTTCTTTTTAAACAGTGACATGATCCTTCAGAAATTATTCTAATATGCTGATTTGCTGCTCAAGAAACATTTATTATAATTATCATCAATAATAATTATGATTATTATTATTGAAACCAGATGTGCTGCTGAATATTTTTGTATACACTTGGATATATTTTTTGTGTAATTTTTTATACATATACATACATACATACATACATACATACATATATATATATATATATATATATATACCCATACATGTATATGACTATAAAGTTCAAAAGAACAGCATTTTTGTTTTTATATTTTTGTAACCATGTAAAAATCTTTAATGTGAATTGTGATCAATTTAATGCATCTTGCTGAATAAAAGTATTCATTTATTTAAAAAAAAAATTATTGGACTATAGTGTAGTTCAGCCAAAAAAAATGTAAATATGTAAATTGCTATACAGTTTTTTTTTCCAAAACATTAATTTTTTTTAATTATTATACATATATACATTATATATATGTATATGTGTGTGTGTGTGTGTGTGTGTGTGAGATTTGAATCTTTCTTGTTTTTTTACAGATTGGCTTGTTTGCAGTTGAGATGAAGTGCACAGTAAACTGTCTGGTCTGAAATGATCAGTGGATTTGTGTTAGGTGAGCACTGACGCCATGTCGAAGGTGGAGCCCTGGAAAGAGGGTTTGCGCAGCACAAAGAGCGTAGCGGCTGTGTACGGCGGACGAGGATTTGAATCATTCCAGTAACGATCTCTCTCCATCATGGGCAAATCTCCATACATCTCATCCACCGCCATCATAGACACCTTTCAAACACACATACAGAGCGAACAGCTCAGTCATATGAACGAACAAGTGTGTGTTTCTTGACAATGAAAGACAATTAGAATATATGATTTGATATACTGTAAATGGCAAATAGCACCTGGAAGTTTCTATCAGTCAACCAGTTGGTCTCAAAGTCATCATCATCCTCTCCAAATGGATTTATGAGCTGCTCTGCCACCTGATAAATAATTACACAATGATACAAACAACACATACAATTTGTCATGGAATGATACATCTGGGTTCTTGTTTTATAGTAACATTTACACTTGTGGGCGGGATCATATATGAAGAGGGAGGGGCATCTAATTAATGTTTAATTTGAAGCAGGGATCCTGATTCCTCACCTTTAACCAGCCAGCATAGAAAAAGAATTGCAGAAGGGTAAAGATGGGGACGTAAAGGTCAAGGTCGTGACCCGGATAACCCTGACTCGGGTCCAGAAACTGACGACCAATCAGACACACCAGGAAGAAACTGTACACCGCCAGAGTCACAACCTGAAATGGACAAGACTATCTGTTCATATTTACCACAAAAACACATTCAGTCTCTCTTGTCTTAAGCATGGATCTGACCTGCGTGTAGACCAACGGTATGCTGATCATGTCATAGTGAAAAAGCATGCTGCACTTCCCTCTGAAATCATTCAGCTCCTAGAAAACAACACAAAAGACAGAAAACAAGAGCAACACTAGACATCAGATCTTTTCAAATGAATTAACTACAGTGTTTTTACTCATAAATAGTCATGTAAAACCTCTAAAAGCCTTTTGTATGTATTTACCTCCAACAGAAGTTTATAAGTATTGTCATCTTTGATTCTGCCCTCACAGCGGGCGACTGCAGCCAGGTTAGTGAACCACACACATGGGATCCAGTACTTATTATAGGGTGAGTGTAAACTCTCAAACTTCTTACGCTCTTCTCTTGTCATAAAACCTGGAAAGAGAGAGACATTTCTCAGTGTCTTCTATGGAAGTCAAAACATTTCTGATTTTATTCCTCACAATTTTATACCTCGTAATTTTGAGTTGTTGGTTTTTTTTCTGAATTGTGAGTTTATAATGCTCAACTCTGATTTAATTTCTTGCGATTCTGAGTTTATATTTAGCATTTACATTATTCTCACAATTCGGACTTTTTCCCCAGAATTAGGAGTTTCTATCGCAGAGTTTACAAAGAGAGAGACATTTCTCAGTGTCTTCTATGGAAGTCAAAACATTTCTGATTTTATTCCTCACAATTTTATACCTCGTAATTTTGAGTTGTTGGTTTTTTTTCTGAATTGTGAGTTTATAATGCTCAACTCTGATTTAATTTCTTGCAATTCTGAGTTTATATTTAGCATTTACATTATTCTCACAATTCGGACTTTTTCCCCAGAATTGGGAGTTTCTATCGCAGAGTTTACATTTCACAATTCTATTTTTTTTCCCTCTGAAATTAAATCTCTTTTAAGGGGCGCCTAATGTCATGGATAAAAAAGATCTGTCTATATCACAAAATGCATGTTTCATTCAAGATTTAAACTTAAAATTGTGGGAATAGTCAAAATTGTATCTTGCATTTCAGATTTTTTTTTTCAGTTATGAGTTGACATATTGCGGTTCTGCCTTTTTTCCTCAGAACTGTGAGTTCATAACACGAACTCAAGATTGTGAGAAACTCAAGTGTTGTTACAAACTCACAATTCTTCGAAAGTCCATTGTGAGATGTAAACTCACAATTCTGAGTAAAAGTCTGAAGTGCGAGAAGTTAACTCAAAATAAAGTCAGAATTGTTTAAACTTGCCATTCTGACTTAACATTTTGAATTCAGATTTTTTTTTTCATGGAATTGCAAGTTTAGAACACAATTATGAGAAAAGAGGTCAGAATTTAAAAAAAATTAACTCAAAATTCTGAGAAAGAAAAAATCAATATGTAAACTTAGAAGGAAAAATCACAAGATATAAACTCAAATTTGTGAGAAATAATTTAGAATTGTGAGATAAGATGCGATTGTCATTTATTATTTATATTCCTTGGCAGAAACGGGCTTCCGTAAGTTTCCATACGTCCATCACAGCTTTCAAATCCTTGTGTATTAACAACAGCTACTTCTGCTATCATTACTAACAATTACACGAGGCGTGACTTAAGAGAAAGTTGCCTTGCCACTTGTTTTAGATGGTTGCTAGGGCATTGTTTGGATGTTTCTGGTTTGTTGCTATGTAGTTGCTAGGCTGTTGCAGTTACTAGTGTGTTGTAAACTCACTGTACCTGCTTCCATGACGTGATCCATCGTAGGGAATCTCTTGAAGACGGCGGTGCTGACGGAGCGCAGGATCAGGAGCGCGGACAGACTGGCGTAGCGCATCAGTGTGCGGCGCAGTAGCCTGCCGTGCTCATCCCCGCCCTGCACACCCCCGGAGAGCGTGCACATGATCCTGTCCGGCAGCGGGATGAAGGTGTACTGACTCCACCAGCGGTTCACTATTAATGTCACGTAAAACCCTGTGTGTAACATAAAACAAAAACATGCTTTCTTGGAAATAATGTCATTGAAATCCTTTTTTTTTTTTTTAAGTGCCCCTATTATGCCATTTCCAATACTGCCTTTCATGCAGTGTGTAATGTAGCTGTATGTGAATGTAAACGATCTGCAAAGTTGTAAAGCTGAAAGTGAACGATAAATAAAGTTATTGTCTCCCCAAATAAAGAATGGACTCTGAACAGCTGAAACAAGTCGTTAGTAATTCGAATCCCACTTCCGTGATGGCTACACGTCACAGGGTAACACATTTGCATAATGCCCGCCTATGTTCTACCTTGGCCATGAGCAACTTGACTCCGCCCACAAACACGTAATTCTACTGACAACTGCTTCTCTAATCTCGGGGAGTTCAAGGCGGGATTCACAAAATGCTTGCTGTTGAAAGATGGATCAGTATCCTGTTTATTTGGACCAGCTGCTACACTGAATCACAACTTGTAAGTATGATTAAAAAAAATAGAGCGTTCAAAATACAGAACTACTGAAATAGGCGTATCGTTTCCGACACGCACTTTATGCGGTAGACCAATCACAACAGACTAGGCCATCTGACCAATCAGAGCAGAGCAGGCTCACAGAAAGGAGGGGTTTAGAGAGACTGAATCTTTGAACTGCTTCCAACGAATCGTTTGAGAATCGCTGGACAAAGAGGTGATATTTAAATGCATATTTTGAGAAAACGAAAGCGTTTTTTGACCTTGCATGCATGTAATCCTATTGTAGGAGACTACAAAAACAATATTAGGAACCGTAAAAATAGCATAATAGGGGCACTTTAACATTTTGTAAAAACTTATTGACATCAAATTACTTATTTATTTGTGGGAAAACAACATGAACAAATAGCATTGATGAATTCTGTTTCGTTTTGTTGTATTAGCCGGTTTGTCTCACTTAAAATAAAATTTTTACACTACCTTTCAAAAGTTTGTGGTCAGTAAGATGTTTTTTGTTTTTAAAAATATGAATACTTTTATTCAGCAGTGATGCCTTAAATTGAGTAAATGTAATGTTTAAATTGTTTAAACAAAACTTTTTTTATTTGAAATGAATGTTGTTCTTTTTAACTTTCTATTCATCAAAGAATTCTGAAAAAAAAACCATGATTTAACACTGAAGACTGGAAGATGCTGAAAATTCAGCTTTGCACCAGAAGAATAAATTATATTTTAAAGTACATTCATATAGAAAATAGTTATTTTGAATGGCACTTTATGCGGTAGACCAATCACAACAGACTAGGCCATCTGACCAATCAGAGCAGAGCAGGCTCACAGAAAGGAGGGGTTTAGAGAGACTGAATCTTTGAACTGCTTCCAACGAATCGTTTGAGAATCGCTGGACAAAGAGGTGATATTTAAATGCATATTTTGAGAAAACGAAAGCGTTTTTTGACCTTGCATGCATGTAATCCTATTGTAGGAGACTACAAAAACAATATTAGGAACCGTAAAAATAGCATAATAGGGGCACTTTAACATTTTGTAAAAACTTATTGACATCAAATTACTTATTTATTTGTGGGAAAACAACATGAACAAATAGCATTGATGAATTCTGTTTCGTTTTGTTGTATTAGCCAGTTTGTCTCACTTAAAATAACATTTTTACACTACCTTTCAAAAGTTTGTGGTCAGTAAGATGTTTTTTGTTTTTAAAAATATGAATACTTTTATTCAGCAGTGATGCCTTAAATTGAGTAAATGTAATGTTTAAATTGTTTAAACAAAACTTTTTTTATTTGAAATGAATGTTGTTCTTTTTAACTTTCTATTCATCAAAGAATTCTGAAAAAAAAAACATCATGATTTAACACTGAAGACTGGAAGATGCTGAAAATTCAGCTTTGCACCAGAAGAATACATTATATTTTAAAGTACATTCATATAGAAAATAGTTATTTTGAATGGTAATAATATTTCACAATATTACAGTTTTTACTGTATTTCTGATCAAATAAATGCTGCCTTGGTGAGCAGAAGAGTGTAAGTTAAAACAAAGCATGTTTATTCAAAAATCAAACAATAAGATACTGTTTGACTGAATCTGATAATCTGAATTTAGTGGTTATGCTGTCCCGGGACGTGCGTACCTAATACGAAGGACATTGGGATGAGACTGGCGTAGTGGTTGCAGTAAATGGAAAGCTTTTCAAAGTATCTCTTCTGATCGTTCACAAGGAAGAATCTGGAATAGAAAATGCAGTAAGTAAAATATAACTCGCAATCAAAGCATCAGATGAGGACAGTGACACAGCCACACACCTGTATGTGATGCTGATTGCCGTGTACATGGCGAAGAAAGCCAGAAACTCTTTGTACAGGACTTTGTAGATGCTTCCCTTCCAGGCCAGCAGCAGTTTGGAGAAGCCGCAGAAGCGCGCATTGGCCACTCTGGCGGTGTAAGTGACGGTCATCACGCACCACTCAAACTCAACGGGTCACAGATTATTGAGAAAAAACAAGCACCGAAGAGAAGATGAATGCAAGTTCAGGATCAATACACAGTAGAGTCAAGTTACATTTTTTATAGGACTTATTTATACATTTTTTAAATAAACTACAAAAACAAAGCAAGCAAGGACAGGGGAAAGAAAAAGACTTTTTGTAATAATGAAAATAATATAATGCTGAACAGATCAGTAGTTCTTTCTCATTCATATGAACAAATTTAAATAAAAGTTTGTCATTTGAGTAATTTTGTTTTCGTTTGTTTGTTTTAATCGTTCTACGAAACTGGTGTCCATCATTAACGTGTGTAAACAATGGCTATATGATAAATGATAAAATTTTTCGTTTTTATTTCTTTTTAATTCTAAATATTATTATTTCTTCTTCATATAAACTGCTGTTTTAGCAAATGTATTAACACTAATATATATGGGTCCCATTTAGGTGACCGCATCAAATGAAACTTACAAAAGTGATTTTATATACACATAAAGGATATTTACTGCATTTACTTTCATTTTTAAATAACTTCTGTTAAAATAAACTTTCAATATATGGGTGAAATAATGCTCCATCGTCATTCAGTGTGACATGTATTTATGTAAAAATGAAACAGCATGCTTATTCTGACCTGTGCTCATTAAAATATGTAAGAAAATATGTGATCATACTAAATTATATTTAGATTTTAAATTATTAAAAACTTCTTGCTGACAAATGGGTCAAACCTAGCGGTTTAAAGGATGGGGGGAAAGACTGGTAAAGATTTAAGAAAGAAATTAATTAGGATTAAAATCAAAATTAATTAGTATTTTGGGGCTGTATTTTGGAGTCTTTTAATGATGTATAATGATTCTTATTATAAATATGCTTGACAAGATTTTTGGTATTTTGGGTATAACTTTAAATAATACATAAAAATGACAAATAATACATAAAATATAAATAATATCTATATAGTTTGGGACGTCTTTTTGAGTTTTTATATATTTGGCGGAGGATGGCATAAAACGAAGTCTAGTGCATATGTGATATCCTGCTGTGGATCTCATGGGACAAGTGCTTTGTCATCTAAAATACAGAGGCAGGTAAATGTGGGCATATACGCATAGTTCCAGAAAAACATGCTGAACTGCCACAGGTGTTTATTTTTCCATGAGATTTCATGTGCTATAAACAATTACGCACAAGAAAAAACTTTTCTGCCATAGTCTGTTATTCAGTTACAATACTGTTCCCTTAGTATTGTATTTGCAATAAATGACTTTATTCAATAAACTTTGTCAACACAATTATTAAATGTAACTACAAGTGTTCTTACCTTTTCTCCCCAGACTCAGAGGAATAAAATATTTCACCAGATGTCCCAGAGGAGGTGCATGTTTCGTCCAGACAGGCATTCATTCATTATGTTCTGCCAGGAGCTTGAGGGTCAAACGCACCTCCTTCATGAGGAGGTGGGACTATCATCTCTGTGTCCTCCTAGACTCATCCAGATCTAAGATAAAGAGCAAATGCCACATACAAACACACTATCTCATCTCTGCAAAAACTCAGCTTACAAAAACGCAACTGTATGTGTGAATGTGCAGAGGAGGGCGGGACGAGTTGTCACGGGGGCTTTGACTTTGACTTAGTAACAATGAAGCTCAATTGCACAAATGTATTTACTCCAGCAGTTTTTTTAAGATAGTGTTGAAAACTGTTTTAAATGTTTCTTAAATTATGCCCTCCAAATTAAAATGTTAATATTAGTGTTTTTTTATTATTATTATTGATTATTATTGATATGGTAACAAGGTTATATTTAAATTAAAGGTAATTTTCCATGTCAAAAGTTCTCATTTTTTATGTTGTAATTTTATACAATTTATTACAACAGACCAAACCAATGTTTGATATTTTTTGCAATGTTTGATATTTGCAGCTTTATTAATTGTTATAGTAATTTTACTATTTGATTAAAAAGCCTCTAAACAGTCTATAAAATATTTTAAATATAGATATGATGTGGAAGATTTTTTATTTATTTATTTTTTTACTTTTTAATTATTTCATGTTTCAAACAAAGTGTTTTTGTGTGTGTGTGTGTGTGTGTGTGTGTGTGTGTGTGTGAATTATGTCCTTAAAAATTAAATGTTCATTCTTTTTTTTTTATTATTATTATTAATTTATTTCTTTGTTACCTCTGGGGTAACAGGTACAATTTTTTTTTTTCTTTTTTCCAAAAGTTGTCTCGTGTTATTTTATACAGGCCAAACCAACGTTTTGATATTTTGTGATTTTTTTTTTTATTGTATTTTTTTGTTATCTTTGTTTCATTAATTGTTATAATTGTTTCACTGTTTAATTTTACAATTTCAGCCTCTAAAATATTTTAAATACGCATTTGTGGAAGCTAACTTTTGCAACTTTATTTTTAATTTTCCAAAGTAAGTACACTCTAAAAAATGCTGGGTTGTTTCAACCCAACTTTGGGTCAAATATGGACTAACCCAACTTTTGGGTTAAAAATGTAATGTAAAAATTGAACCCAACAGTTGGGTTAGTCCATATTTGACCCAAAGTTGGGTTGAAACAACCCAGCATTTTTTAGAGTGTAGCCTATTTTTCTCAAAAACTGACAATATGCAGCACTTTTCTTGTGACGTTGTATGCCAAATGAACGTTTTTCAATGTAAAATTGGAGGAAATGATCAATAACATGTTGTAGCAAAGACAAACTATTTCTCTATAAGCAAAATTAACTTCAAAAATATATCTACTCGATATTCACTACACTGAAAGTGTGACAACTAACCCCGGTCGTCTCCCCCTATATTCTTCGGTGTTGCTACTGCATAAAGACAGCAATTACATAGCGCTCTTTGATGTGGTAAATGTCCATTGCGTTGGCCCAGCGGTGCGTGGAGCGGCCCGGGAGCCGCAGGACAAATCCGTGCAGCGAGGAGAGCCGTGCTCGTTAGTGAAGACTCCCACTGCGCCTCACCGACCTGATGGATGGAGAGCGACAATCAGGCATTTCACACAGGCTCAACCAAACCGCACACTGTCAAGAAGCTAAACACTAATGCAGTAATGCTGAATATAGATTCGCCTTACCATAATGCAGGTCAATGATCCTTCTGAATTTATGTAACACGTTAACAACAACATCACAAATAGGAGCAGATAGTCCGCCTGTTCGCTCTTGTAATCTTCTGAATACCTGTGTCATAAAGGCATTGTTCCGGCGCTGTGGGGGTCTTGTTTGTCCCGGTTAGGGTCACGGATGAAAGGTAGCCTCTGAATCTCTGCAAAATACAGAAAACGTGCCAACGCGTGCCTCTAGACTGAACTCTTGAGGGTTTAGTGCTAAAGGGGCGAACGCTTCACTCCAGAATGAAATACTGACTTACTGAAAAACATCTTAGTGGAAAACATCCTCCAGATTAAACTATTAAAATAAAGGTTCCAAAAGGGCGATTTTGTAGCGATGCAATTGAACCATTTCGGGTCCTCCAAAGAAGCTTTCAGGGAACAGTTCTTAAAAGAACTTTTTTTTTTTTACTTTAAATAACATTTTGTGCTTTGAAAAGGTTTTATGGATATTAAAAGCTCTTTATGGAACAATCAATAAAAACCTTTATTTCTAAGAGAATGATATAGACATTCTTAACGTGGGATTAAAAATAAGGTAAGAGTGTCCAAGCTGCTGTTTTCTATATAATGAAAGTCAAAGACCAGTGGTATGGCTACTACTACTGAAAACCTTTCCTTTTATTCTTAAAGGAAGAAAGAAATTTATATTGGTTTCCAACAGCATGAATTCTCATTTTGAGTAAACTGTTCCTTTAAAACTCTAACAAACGTTTGGGGTCAGGAAGGTTTTTAATTATTAATTTATCTTGAAAGAAATGCATATACTCTATTGAGCAAGAACACACTGAATTGATCAAAAGTGTGATAAAGATATTTAAAATCTTAAATCAGAATCAAGGAATTTGTAAAGGAATAAATAATAATAGTAATGCATCTGGAACAGAAGATTTATGTACAGATTTGTGCAGTATAAATAAAAACATGTATTATATATATATATATATATATATATATATACACACACATACACCTAATGTATTATTTTTCATCAGTTTTTTTAAATAAATATTATTTTAGATTAAAGAGAACAATAACAACGTGTAACAAATGATAAAACTGTTTGCACTACAAACCAGGGTGTTCATAATTAAGATAATATACAGTAGTCAACATTTAAAGTGGATCAAAAAAGTTAATCAAAGTTGTCCTAAGACAAGAACGGATATTGTTTTGGTTTTAGGACAACTTTGATGAACGGTTTTGATCCACTTCAAATGTTGACTACTGTATATATGTATACATAATACATGAGAGAGAGGCAATAACTAGTTAGTAAGAAAATGAATTACAGAAGACAGGTGGTAATCTCTGTGTTAGCCGTTTAGGCTGGAGATGGCATGGGGGAAAAACTGTTTTTATGCCTAGATATTCTAGTGCACAGAGATCTGTGATGATGTTACCTGCCCGTTTCTTTACTCTGGAGTTGTACAGGTCCTGAAGGTTGGGCAGGTGCACACCAATTATCCGTTCAGTTGAACAGTCTTCTTATATCTGATTTGCTGGCTGACCCAAACCAGACAGTTATAGGAGAGCACAGAATGACTCAATAACAGTAAAACTGTGTCATCTGCGCCTCAAACTGTCTGTAAGCAGCCTCGTCTCTATCCTGGATGAGACCGATGACTGTGGTGTCATCTGCAAACTTCAGGAGCTTGACAGCGGGGTCTTTAGTGGTGCAGTCATTTGTGTAGAGGGAGAAGAGCAGTGGGGAGAGCACAAACCCCTGAGGATCTCCAGTGTTGATGGTGTGGGTGTTTGACATGAGTTTTCCCAGCCTCACTAGCTGCTGCCTGTCTGTCAGGAAGCTGGTGATCCACTGACAGATGGAGGGGAGTACAGAGCCGTGTCAGTTTAAGCAGGAGGGTATCCGGGATGATGGTGTTGAAAGCGGAGCTGAAGTCCACAAATGATCCTTGCATAAGTCCCTGGTTTGTACGGATGTTGGAGGATGTAGTGCAGTCCCATGTTGACTGCATCAACCACAGACCTGTTTGCTCGGTAAGCAAACTTCAGGGGATCCAGTAATGTCCTTTAAGTAGGCCAACACCAGTCTCTCAAACGACTTCGTGACCACAGACGTCAGCGCGACAGGTCGGGAGTCATTTAGTCCCTGTATTGATGGAAAACTGTTTTTTCAGCTTTTCTGATCTCCCTATTCAGTGTGTATTTGGCCTGTTTGTACAAGGATCTTTTAAAAAAAATTCTATTTCAAATCAAATTTGCTTCCACAAAAATATTAAACAACTGTTTTCAAAATATTTTTTCTTTAGCAGCAAATCAGCATATTAGAATGATTTCTGGAGGATTACATTTTAAAAATATATTATAATGGAAAAGTCATTTTAAATTTTAACATTTTATAATATTACCATTTTTACTGCATTCAATCTGGGGTCACAAGAGATGACAGTTCAAACAAATGCAGCCTTGTTGAACATAAAGGTCTTCTTTCAAAAACATGTAAAATCTTACCGACTCCAGACTTTTGAACGGTAAAATTCCACTCATTACCATTAACAAGTTCTACTAAACTCAAGATGTTGTTTAGATGTGATGGTAAATATTTTAGCCTTTGTAGACACACAAAATAATTCTATTCACATAAATAACTGAACAGAAACACCTGCTGCAGTAGATGGAGGATAGGGTTTTATTTGCTTTGAAACTTAGTGTGCTTCTACAAAAAGAAGCCAAATTTGGAAAGGCAGTAACAAGATAAAAGAGAACGAAGAATCTTTAGCAAAACTGACTAATAACTGATAAAAGATTCAAATCTTTCGGTCCGATACACTTTCAGGTTTGTGAGTTCTTGTCCCTGGTTTTCATGAACTAAGGAGCCCACTGCTTCATGCTGTGAAATCACAGGATGATAAAAGCAGGAAAACACACTTAACCAGCACGGTATAGTACGGTGTAATAGTTGTCTCAGCTGACAGGTTGCAGTGTTTGTGTGGTGGGTTTAAACGAGCTTCTGATCTCCTTGTAGGGGGTGTGTGTGTTCCTGTGTTTTGATGCATGCAGACATTACTGCCAAATGATAAGAAGAACAGAAGTGAGAGGAAGAACAAGACATCTCTCAAATAAAAAGATCTGAATGGAAATTATCTTAGTCATAACAAGTCTATATAAATACATCACTTTAACTGCAAAAATTAAATTTGATAAATTGAATCACAATGTTTATACACAGTAATTACAGTTTGGTTCACTGCAAATAGAAGTCGATTAAATGCAAGTTTAAAGGGATAGTTCACCTAAAAATGAAAATGTAGCCATTTACTCACCCTTGTTGTTACAAGCTTGTATGCGGTTCATAATTTTTGCATGAAACAAAAAGAGATTTGTGCATTACATTAAAAAACTAGGGTTTGGAATAACATGAGAGAGAGCTAAAAAAAAGACAAAATTCTGGGGGGGGGGACTATCCCTTAAACTGCATCATCTAAATGCACCATCTTCCCAAGTTTGGACCCTCTCAATTAACAACAATACTGACCAGTCCAGGAACCAAAATAAAGTCTATTAATATTGATCAGAACCTGAACTGAACTAGAGACAGACATTTGCACTGATACTACTCCTGTTCAACCACTGAATCAGAGTCCAGGTGTACATTCCTGCACTGAAATCAGTTTGAATCTCCTTTCTTGAATACACATCAGGAATGAGTGTTTCTTATGCTTAAATATATCCTCACAAAGCAACATAAACCATCAAGACGTCTAAACAGGCCTTTTAACTCTCGGCCGACATTCAGAACGGATCACTGGAGCATCATGGCGGCATCAATTATGGCATGACCAGAAAACCAGAGAGAGTAAAGAGAAAGTGAGCGGGGAAATGAAGGTGTGTGTGGAGATGTGAAGACCAGAGGGATGCGATGGTGTGTGTTTGTTCCGTGGAAATCATTTAAGTCACTTCTTGGGCGGGCTGTAGGGCTCCAGCAGCTGCTTGGAGAAAGTATTGACCTTGTCCACTCCTCGAACCTCGTGAGGCAGCAGAGGCAACTTTACTATGTGGAAATCTTCATATAAATCCTCCATCTGAGAGAGAAAGAGAGGGGAAGAACATGAAAAGAGAGAGGAGGGAAGGGAAAAGACAAGAAAAAAAATGAAAAGAAGGGGAAAACAACAAGGATAAAGACAACAAAAAAGAAGGGGAAAGGAAAAAAGGAAATGCAAAGAAAGAAGGTAAAGGAAGAGAAAAAAATCAGAGGGATTAAGTATTATGGAGAAACAAAGGAAAATGAAATGGGGAAGGAAAAAGCAAAAACAAATGGGAAGAGAAAAAGTAAACAGTAGGAAGAAAAATTAAGAGACAGAAAAAAGGGAAGAAGAAAACAAATATTGAGGAAAAACAAAGGAAAGTGAAAAGAAGTGGGGAAGGAAAGGGAAAGTAATGAAAAAGTACAACGAAAAAAAGAAGAGGAGGAGAAAAAAGTGGAAAGAAAAGGAAACAAAGAATAGAGAACAAGATAAGTAAGGTAAAGTAGGGAGCGATGCACACGCAGATAAACGTCGTCTGCTCCTGTATGCCAAGCAGGAAACAACATTTAGCAATCAACATTTTTTCATCTTTCTGATCAGGCATTAACGGGGACCACTGAGGCGTGACACTCACCGGGTCCTTAAACTGCTCGCTGACTGAGCGGATGACGGGGAGCGTCTCCTCCAGTTTAGATGCCAGCTGATCTGCATTCATGTCTCCCAGGCCCAACATGTTACACATCTGCAATGGTTTGCCAGAACTACACTTAAACCTAATATTTAACTCAGTTTAATTGTAGGTGGAATAGAGGTCAAATAGTTTTTTTTTTAATTAACCTTCATACTTTTTCTATAAACTTTCATATATTTCTCTACAGTACACTAGTATATTGCACTATTGTCCAGTGCTATTGTACAAACACTATAATTCCCAGAATGCAGTGCTGATACCTGTGAGATGAAGGGGCTGATCTGGTTCTTGATCTGCATGAGGCGGCCCATTCCAAAACCTAAAAAAAAAAAAAAAGAAGAAAAAAAAAAAAAAAGAGAGACATGGGAATGGGATAAATTCAGAAATGATTTTATTACTAATATAATAAAATAATAAATAAATGTTATATTAATTATATATTTTTATTTATATTATATATTGTTGACATCGGTGGTCAAATGTTTGAAATAATTAAGATTTATAATATTTTTGAAAGAAATCTCTTATGCTCGCCAAGGCTTTGATTTCACAGGAATAAATTATATTTTACAATCGATTCAAATATTAAACAGTTATTTTAAATAAAAACAATCTCACAATACTACAATTTTTGATCAAATAAATGCAGCTTTGATGAGCATAAGAGACTTATTTCCTTAAAAAATAATTATTTCAGTGCCTGTGTGTGTATACACACACACACACATATATATATATTTTTTTTTTAAATGCTTCAAAATGACTGTATTGATGTGCTGTATGAACAGTGATTGTTGGTGGTTCGCCATCTAGATGTGGAACAGTGTTATTGCATTAAAAGGTCAAGATAATATCAGTTTAATACTGTAGAACTATTTTTTTTTATTCAGTTATGTAATTCACAGTACTTCATTCCCTTACGAAAAACAACAAGTGCACACTTTTACCTTTGTCTCTTTAGATTTTCAAATACCGTTTTGCTTTGAAGGAAAGTTTGTAATGCTGCAATTCATTTTGGAGCCCTTTTGTTTCATTCTTAGCTTGCAACAGTGTTTGAAATGCTAATGAAGGCTGAAACCTCATCTAAACACCCCCATGACAAGAGCTTTACAAAACGATGCAGTTTAGAAAGAACTATTGCATTGTGAGACTATTACAGTGCAATATGTTCAATGCAGGAAGCTGTCCGAGTCTGACCTCATGACCTCTGCGTAGCTCATGGCCTCGTCGATGCCGGGAAAAGCGCTCATGGCTTCCTGCATCATCTTCTTCCCCATACTGAGCACGTTGTCCTCCTCGAAGAACTCATCGGGCAGCTCCGCCACACCCAGACTGGGGTCGATCTCCTACAGACAGACACGACGATGGAGAACAGTCTTATCTCATGTCTTTCATCTAATCGAGGTTATAATAAGCCAAATTAAACACTGGTATATTGAACTAAATCTCAAAGAATAGTAACCATTAAACCAGATAATAATACTTTGTGTGTCCTAGTTTCATCATTCCCTTTCTTTCTTTTTTTTGCATATCTTCTTGGTCACTTCTTGGTTTCTGACAAGAACAGCACAAGTTCCTGAAGTGACTCACACACAGTCTAAGCAAGTGCCACATGTTTCAATTTTAAATTGACACAGAGATTTATGACATGCAGAGCTGGGTGAAATACTGAATATTATCACAACCTATTTACAATTACTTCATTGACTAGATAGTTATAGATTTGGTATAAATAAGCTAAAAGATGCAGTCTAATAGATCTGCTTTTATGGTTGTGTACATGGATTGAGTAGGTCATGTTGGTGAACGTCATGGCATTGTTTTTAGTGTACACAACACATCTAGTGAAAACAGTGTGTGCCGTTGATAACGTACCATGGCAAAGAGGTTGTCGTATCCCTTGACTTTGGTGGGCACTTTGGAGAACTTCTGATCAAAGGCATCTGAGATGTTGTGTGCTGGATCTGTGGATATGATGAGGACGCTCTCTCGCACCGCTGCTAACTGAACCGCCAGACTGCAGCTGCAACACAACAAGACAAAAAATAAATAAATAAATAACTTAATAAATAACACAGTCTAGATAGAATCATTTACATCCAGAGAAGAAATCAGCAATCAAACAGCATTTGTGAATGACATTATCTTATGATCAAGACAAACCTTGAATATCGGCAGATTTTTTTATTTATTTATTTTTTAGTTAAAACAGTATGCTTTCTTTATTAAGCAAACACAAAAATGACAAATGAACTTAAATCACAAATGGTCAATCAGTTCATGTAAGAACAATCTTAACTGCAAGAACAGTAAAAAAAAAACACCTCTTGCAGTAAAAATCACATTATTACGATTGAATAGCAACGTGGCTGTATATATAACAGAGGTTTTATGACAGAAATGTAAATACGAGCTGCTTAGATTATTAATATCACCCGCTTTCATGAAATATATTTCTGTAATATTTTAATAAATGATTAATGCATTATCAATTATTATTATTCACAAGAAAAGGGCTTTTAAGAACTACCCACACGTTGGTATTTTTATGAAATATCATAAACTACCATTTCGACTCGTAAGGTTTGCTGGCAGATTATATTTAGAGAACTGTTTTAACATTTGTTCGTTTTTAAACATACATTTGAAGAGACACGCTGTTGAGTTTCAACGTGTTTTTAACCTTTGTTTTATACAGCAAATATGTAAGAATGACTAATCTGTGTTGTGTTGCTAAAGCAGCACTGACAGCTAACAGCCTCTCAGCTGTAAAACCCCGATGTTCATTCACTCACCTGCACGTTGTCTTGCCCACGCCACCTTTACCACCGACAAATATCCATTTGAGTGATTTCTGCTCTATAATATTCTTTAATGTCGGCTCTAAAGGCTCTACATCAGGCGCATCTTCAAACTCGTCTTCCACTGAAGCTGCCATCTTGCGCTCAATACACCAGAACGGCAGCTGCACGCTCCGCCATTTTGGCTCCGCAACAGCAGAAACACCACACTTGAATGGACAGAAATTAGATCCAAAATGGCCCGTGTGGGGTGGCCAGTTGCGAACGGAAGTTGGTTACGCTGATGACTCAGCCAGACTGTACCGACTACTTTCATTGAGAGAGAATATTCCATAAGTGATTATTTACATTTTATTTCTCATTAGTTGGAAGTGTAAATACACTGCTATTAATAATAATATCACATCTGTGTATTTGGAAGACAGAATCACACAAAACTTGTAAATATGGAAGAATTTGGCAATCTTTATTATATTATAATACTATTCTTGTGCCATTATTGCACATAAACAAAACACATCATTTTAATAGCATGTCTGCTAATGTTTTTGTTCTATGGCACCAAGCAACTCTTTTTTTTTTTTTTTAAATGAATTTTATTTTATTTTGAAACAAAATATAATGTTGTGATGATTGTACTTCACAGAATTATTACATTTATTTTTACATTTGTGTTGTGCTAGAGCTACATTTAAATTCTGAATCATCGATAGAAAATTAAGTAATTCATCCAATATGATATCTAAGAGCAACAACAGGTTGATTTTGAGATTTTCAGACGCTGTTCTTGGTATTCAATCACAATTTAAGTCACAATGATTCAGTACAGAGATACAGAGGAAAGCTTGAGCAGGATGAACTATTTTATGAATATAATTTCAGGCTGAACATGGGGCTCCTAACACAGTTCAGTCCGATTAACATCATTAATCCAGCACAATAACTGAGCAAACAAAACAAAGGTGAAAATCTTCCTTTTGCACAAGCAGTTCAGTGACATATGTTCAGCTAACATACAGAAAAGACTCAAAGACATTACGAACAGTTTCAAAACTGACTGAAGCATGTGCTCCTTTTTTAATTTCATATTTTTTCTAAGTTAAAAAAAAAAGTTTGCATTGATCAGGAAAACAACAAGGAATAACTTTAAAGCTTCCACTGTAAATGATGACTTTCAGTCGGCAACATTTGAAAGGTGCACAAAGTTTGGTGATTGTATCATTATCACTCTCTTGACAAATAAAGAAAGAAAACTCAAGAGTCTACCACTAAACCACTAGACGGGAGAAAATGATAGAAAAAGTATGTAAAACTACCACCTCAAACACCAGTTAGTGCATCACGAGATTGCAAGTAAAACATTAGCACGGCACATGTTTTCTCGTAAATTAGGTTCTCAGCATTCCAATTGCGAGCCATAAAAGGCACATTCACAGCCTGCAGAAATGAAACTCCGCCCACTGGACTCGTCAAATTCAGAAAGGGACAATCTCATTGGAGGAAGTTTGGCGATGGGCGGGTTTCATATCCAATCAGAAGGACATGAGTCCCTCTTGCATATATTGCACATTTCATGAATTTGGTTAGAACAAAAAGGAAAACAAGTATATAATGAATTAATTTAACCCTAATTTAAATTGGCCTTTGAAACACTCTGTCTTCATTAGAGATGCTTCAGTGGTTTTTCCACCTTGCCAAACTTCACGTCTACATCAATTACATGTATAGGTGTTCAAAAAGTGCTTTGACATGCAAGTGAGAGGTTTTAAACATCCTTCGGGGGCCTTTTAAGTTTAACACTGGAAATTTGTACAGTCTCTGAACACACACACAGACACAGTAACGCCACCTTCACTTGTTCAATCTACTGTCCCGAGCGTTTCGGGGTTCTTGGCAGATTAATTGGCACATCTCTCGGTATGCGCAGGCACTCTCAGTTCGTCTCGTAGGAAGACAGCAGCGCAGCGTCGACGGGCTCCATACAGGAAGGGCAAATGAAGGAGCGCATGAGCCAGGCGTCAATGCAGTCCACGTGATAGATGTGCATGCAGGGCAGGAACCGGATCGGGTCGCCGTACTCAAAGTCCATCATGCAGATCACACACCTGTGGGCAGATGGCAAACATTTTTACATGCAACCAACTAATTAGAAAGTGGTTTCTGGATATCACGCACTCTTTGATCTTCTTGTCGGACGGCTCTGAGCCCGGGTCGAAGATCCCACGGGGCAGGTGTTGGATGAGCCCGATGCGCTGAGCGATACGGACCTGCTCCTCCTCCGTCAGCTGAGTGGCCAGCCGCGTCTGACTGGGCGTGGGATGGTACACTGGCACCTGCACCCGCTCCTGGGGTCACGAGAGCGTTTGATCGCACATAATTAATATAACCCACATGTGGTTAGGGGACACAGGACAGCTTATTAGAAACAGGAGAAATAGATCGGGACATTCTTTGACTGCACACTCTTAAAAAATAAAGGTTCTTTAATCTTTATTGGCATCAATGGTTCCATGAAAAACCATCTTCATGGAATCTTTCAATTTTACAAAAGGATCTTTAAAATGAAAAAGGTTCCTTAGATTAAAATCACACTAAGATAAAATGGTTCTTTTAAGAATTGTTCACTGAAAGGTTCTTCGGGGAACCAAAAATGGTTCTTCTATAGCATCATGGTGAAAACCCTCGTTTGGAACCTTTATTTTTAAGAGTATGTAGTTTAACAAAATAAAGGAAATAACAAAAAATTATTTGTTTAAGGATCAATTCTCACTACTAACTAGTTGCTTATTAGCATGCATATTACTAGCATATTGGCTGTTTATTAGTACTTATAAAACACATCTTAATGCTTTATTCTTCACAACCATATTTTAGATCCCTTAATAAACAGCAAACTAGGAGTTTGTTCAGGAAAAACCCTAAGTGTTCCCTATTTTAAAGTGTTACCAATTATTCACTGATTTTATCCTGTTTTTGCAGCCATTAGTAGATATATCCATTTCGTATGTGATGAATATACTTTCTGCAACACAACAGTTGAAGATCAATGTTTTTTTTATTGATTTTTTTGAAGATTAATTTTTTAATAGCTTTTTCTCTCTCATTTTAGCTTGGAAATGGCAGTGAAAAAAAAATAATTTCTTTAAATTTAGAACCTAATAATAATATGTTTACTTAATTTACAAAACCCAAACTTTTCCTAAAGATAAAATTACACCATTAACCTTTTCATTGTTTTAGTAAAGTTTTGCATTCACAAGTCCAGAATAACTTATACATGTAACACTGATCTTATGATGACTAATGTTCTTTCAAACATGAGAACACAAAACAAGATATTTTTGAATGCAATAAAATTCATAAAACACAAATATATATATATATATATATACATATATATATGTTCCTCTGTATCATTACGGTTGTTTTTTGTTCTTTATATCACATTCTCTGAACTGTTACATAATGCATTATACTTTTTTTATTCTGTATTCAAAACTAATAATAATATGTTTACTTAATTTACAAAACTCAAACTTTTCCTAAAGATAAAATTACACCATTAACCTTTTCATTATTTTAGTAAAGTTTTCCATTCACAAGTCCAGAATAACTTATACATGTAACACTGATCTTATGATGACTAATGTTCTTTCAAACATGAGAACACAAAACAAGATATTTTTGAATGCAATAAAATTCATAAAACACAAATATATATATATATATATATACATATATATATGTTCCTCTGTATCATTACGGTTGTTTTTTGTTCTTTATATCACATTCTAACAAAGAGTGAAAAATTTAAGGGGGTCTGAATACTTTCCGTACCCACTGTATATATATATATATATATGTTCCTCTGTATCATTACGGTTGTTTTTTGTTCTTTATATCACATTCTCTGAACTGTTACATAATGCATTATACTTTTTTTATTCTGTATTCAAAAACAAATAGAAGAAACTATGTTATTATGTTGCAATTTTATTTTTGCAAAGACATTAAGTACAGATTTGTTGCAATTTAAGGAAGCATTCCTTTAAAATGTATGGCAGGTTTTCAAAAATATGATCTGGCCATCATCTTATATTTACAACCTAGAATGCCATCGTAGTACCTAAGCACCATGTTCAAAACAACCATGGCACACATTTTCCCAGTCAGCGATCACAATCAATACAATCTACCAAAAATGCATATCAATGACAAACTGCATTTCTCAAAACCTGCATACAGCGAGCTTTTCCTCTTCCTTTTTAGATCAAGATCACATAGTGACATAGCTATTGCTATTACTACTACAACATACAGTATACTGCACAATCCGAGCTCGTCTGTAGTCTAAGACAGTGTTTCCCAACCTTTTTTTAGTCGCTGCACCCTTTGGAAATTTTAACAAACGTGTGGCACCCTACAAAATTAATTTTGTCACAATATTTGAATTTCTAACTTCGATATGATAATTTGAAAAGTATAGATATTTGGTACAACAGGGAAGAACTGCAGACACACCAATTTCAGGTCTTGGAGTCTCTACTAATGAGCTGATGATCTGAATCAGGTGTGTTTGATTAAGGAGACGTGCAAAACATGCAGTGTTGGGGTGCCTCCAGGACCAGGGTTGGGAACCACTGGTCTAGACTGTGCTGTGAGCAGCAGAACGACTGTCGGACAGCACTGCGGTCTTGTATGTGGTACCTGGTAGGGTGGCGGAGGCTCTCCTGGCAGACTCGCCCCCTCGGACTCGTTGAGCAGGGACAGATCATCAGCGCCTTGAGAAGACAGACAGTTCCCCATCGAGCTGACCCTGCACGACACGACACGACAAACCCGCCAAAATCACGTCTAGGTGGCGTTTAAAAGACTCGCCAGGTTCCGTTGTGTTTAGGGATCGTCCTTTCTGCAGCCCGTTGTGTCTGATGTCTGTCTAGTATGTAGAAAAACAAACGCCTCGCCAGGCAGCGATCCGATTTTCACACACACACAAAAGATGTTTTAAAAAGCGGGAATCCTTGAAAACCTATACGTCCCGGTTGGTTTAATCCTCACGGGTGTGCACGGCATGCATGACATATATTATGCACTTATTATGGCCTTTACAGGGCAATATTTTTAGGTAAGACCTCTTGACGACTCCATATCTCCTTTCATTGTTTACAAACTCTTGGACCGGAAGTGGGTTGATCTGTGGATTGTGGTTATTGTAGTTTTTGTACTGAAAGCTGACGCAAACGTTGAAACAACGCATTTTAGGAAACCCATTTCTCTTTTGTATTTCTAACACGATTCATTTAATCACATTGTAATTTAATACGCAATTTCGATGTAACTTGATGTTTTATATACTTTGAATCAAAAATATAGTTAATATATTTGATATAATTAATTTTCATGGTGAATCTTATTATTTTATTTGGTAAATCTCACATACACAAAACCAAAAGCAGTAATTCTAAATCATGTTTTAAGGTAATTATGGTTGAATTTTAGTTTTTAGTGTATTGATAAAAAGATAGGCCTATACAACCATATTTGCAAAAGAGTTAATTGAATAATAGATCACTGAAAAATAAATCTTTTAACTTTATTTTATCTTTTTAATTAATTGATTAATATATTTAATAAACCTTCTGTATTAGAATGTTATTCTTTATTTCGATATTTTTTTTAAATGTGAATTATTTGTGTTGCATTTAGATGGATAGATAATAAATAAATAAATGAGTGCTGTCAGTCGATAAAAAAATTAAATATACTTTTATATTGCAATCATTTCACATTCAATCTTCAAATTAATGTAGAAACAACAAAAAGACAGTATCTTTTTTAATATTTGTTTAATGTCATCTTTTTTATGACTGAAGGCAAGAATCACTGATACCAGTACTACTGATGTCTCTATGAAATTGTTTTTTTCTCCTAATATTTAACCATTGACTATAGCCATTCAAAATTACAGTATAATTGAGAGCTATACATTTCAACAATTACTAGACCTTAAAAATAACTTCTAATTTAAGTGAACTTAAAACAATCTTCACATAAACCCATTATAATAAATGTCATATTTATTAGTAGGAAATAGACAGAAATATAATAAAGTTATCAAACACTAAATTCTAAATTAAATATGAATCCTTAAATCTACAAAAGTTATTGATTTCCTCTTTTTTTTCTTTTGTTCTTGATTAAAATTATTCACAGCAGCTGGGTTATTAGGTTATTTTGGAAATTGGAGCTTTGTCTTTTTATCCATGTCCATGTTATCATTTTTATGATGTAAAAAAGGACAGAATTTTCGGGTTCCCGCATTATTCCAAAACACGAATTCAAACTGTCGTTCCCCATCAGATCATTTATCAGTATACACAGTAGAGATGATGGCAATAGCAACAGCACTACAGTGGATAGAGGAGACTCAAATCAAAAAGGGGGGATAAAGGGTAATGAAAAGGTTGATGGATTAGCAAAACAGGCATTGGAAAACGAGGATATCATGAATATCTCACTTAGTAAATATGAAGCAAAAGCAGTAATTAAAGCATATACCACTAAGGAGTGGCAACATAAATGGGATACAGGAAATACAGGACGTCAACTTTATGAAATACAGCGAGAAGTAGGAGTCGTGAGAATAACTAAAAGAAGCACCAAAGAGGAAAATATTCTAACAAGATTAAGGGTTGGGCATACTATGCTGAATAAAACCTTAAAAATAATAAATAAACATCCAACAGGATTATGTGAGCACTGTGGAATGGAGGAATCAGTAGAACATGTTATTTGTGTTTGTCAAAAGTATACTAATGAACGAGAAACAATGAAGAATGAACTTAGAAAGATGGGAGTGGATAACCTAAAGCTTAAAAATATATTTACTTATGGACTAGAAAGTTTATTTTTGTATCTTAAGAGAACAGAGCTGATTAAGAGAATTTAGTGGGGAAAATCTTCTTGAGGTAAAGAAGTAAACATTTTTTAATTTTATTTAGTAAATTTTTTTTGTCCTCTTATTATGAAAGGGTAAACGCTGGTTCACACTCCAATACAGTAGGTGGCGATAATGCACCTTAACATTGGTGCTACCCGCCATAAAACCGAAGAAGAAGAAGAAGAAGAAGAAGAAACTGTCGTTCCCCTCATTTCCGAAGGATGGCGGTGTGTCAGAACTCCTTCCACTCCTCCGCCACCACCGAAGAAAATGACGCAGCGCACCTGACAGGCGCGTGTTTAGCCTGCTAGCTAGAGAACTACATCTCTAAACGCTTAAAACCGGTCCCTCGCTTTCAAAGTCTAAACATTTCCTTTGGATATAAAAGTGCTCAAAGCTCCCGAATCAAGAAGAAAGGAGAAGACAAAGTCAGAGCAGCCATGCAGATCACACTGAAGACTTTGCAGCAGCAGACCATTCAAATAGACATCGACGATGACCAGACAGTATTTACGCGCTTTCTTACGCTTATTTCAATACGTTAACTACAAGTAGAAGTAACATTACTCTGAGTGTATAACTATTTACGACAGCAGCGTATTTCGAGTGATTTAAGTGGCGTTTATGAGTCATTGGGCGTGTCAGGCGATAGATTGATATATAGTTTAATAGATCAATGTTGTCTGTAGGTAACAAATAGATGCATGTATAGTGTAACGTTAGGATAAATAGATGCAACTTAAAGTTAGTTTGTCAGGTTTGTGTAGTATAGAATAATTTAGAGTTACAGTCAGATTATATTTAAAGATTATAACATCATTGTTATAACAAGACAGGCTTGAAATAGCGGTCAGAGCATGTCTGGGTGATTCAAAATCCATGTGTTATTTTCTTTTGATGATGTAAATGTATGGTTTTGACTCAGGTGAAGGCATTGAAAGAGAAAATTGAGGCTGAGAAGGGCCGAGAAAGTTTTCCGGTAGCGGGACAGAAGCTGATCTACGCTGGGAAAATCCTGCAGGATGATACGCCCATCAAGGAGTACAACATCGACGAGAAGAACTTTGTGGTGGTGATGGTGTCAAAGGTCAGAGTTTGGAGATTTAACCACTGGCCGTCTGAAATAAAAGGAAGATCACAAGATTAGACCAAATTTTTTCGTTGTGTTTTTTTCCCCTGTCCAGACAAAAGCAGCAGGACCGGCCGCTCCACCCTCAGAACCAGCCAAATCTGTCGCTACACCTTCCTCTTCCTCCTCTCCTCCTCCTCCTCCTGCTCCGTTCCCTGCAGCCATCCCCATCGACGAGTGTTTAGATGACCCTCCTGCAACCATCTCGCCTGCGCAGAGCCCTGACGGGTGAGACTCGAGCAGGATTCCTTTCAGAAATCAATCTGGCAAAAAATGAATTTTAAACAAAAATATATTTTTTTCATTTTTATATACACTGCTTAACATGATTTAAAATGACCCTCAATACTAAAAGTTTGTCACAGAGCTTTTGTACTGTACAAACAGTGCCGACTGCTGCTATAAATAAATCATTAATCATGTTTGTTTTTGCAGTGGCACAGGTCTCAGGGCTGATGGGGAAGATGCGTCTTCAACATTAGGTAATGAAAAAATCGTGCTGAGAGTCTTGATAGTTAATTTGCAGTAAATGTGTAAAGCAGCATTCATTAAGCAATGTAGAGTTGGTTTTTGTCTCTCAGACGTTCATGCACATGTGTTCTGCAGTCACAGGTCAGGAGTATGACGCCATGCTCACCAATATCATGTCTATGGGCTATGAGAGAGATAAAGTGGTGGCTGCACTCAAGGCCAGTTATAACAACCCTCACCGCGCTGTGGAGTATCTGCTCAATGTGAGTGTGGTTGTCATACAAACTCATGCTCTTTCTTTCCAAATGCATTTATAATGCCAGTCACACTTGCTCATTTTTTATCATTATTCTTGTGTATTTTTTTAAGAGCACTCCATGCATGTCTGTGAGTCTGATGTAGTGTTGTGTCCTGTCTTAGGGGATCCCTACTGTCCCAGTGCAGGAAACCAGACCTGCTTCAGCTCAGCTCCCCACAGACACACAGCCTGCAAAAGGTGAGATGGTGCTTGAAATAAATGTGATTTTAAACAATCTACATTACCATTCAAAAGTTTGGAGTTGGAAAGAAGTCTCTTCTGTTCACCAAGGCTACATTTATTTGATTAGAAATACAGTAAACCGTAATATTGAAAAATATTATTACAATTTAAAATAACTGTTTTCTGAATATATTTTAAAGTGTAATTTATTCCTGTGATGCAAACTGAAGTTTCAGCATCATTACTCCAGTCTTCAGTGTCACACGATCCTTCAGAAATCATTCTAATATGCTGATTTGCTGCTCCAGAAACATTTTTGATTATTATCAGTGTTGAAAACATTTCTGCTGCTTAATATTTTTGTTAAAACTATAATACTTTTTTTCTTAGGATTATTTAATGGACTAGCAAGTTTAAAAAATGGCATTCATTTAAAAGTTTTTTTTTCTAACATAGATGTCAGTACTGTCACTTTTGATCAATTTATACATCCTTACTGAATAAAAATATTAATTTCTTAAAAAATCTTACTAACCCCAAACTTTTGAACGGTGGTGTATATTTTCAATCAAAAACAATTTTAAAAAGTCATATTTGCACATATTAGCACAAAAAGAATATTGAATAATTTGTATGCAACAATGTTTTTTCACAAACATTCTAATAGAAAAAAAAAATCTATGCTGAAACTTTTTTTTAAACAATTTTTGGTGCAAATCATACATTTGAATCGGAGTTGAAAATGATTCATTGATGGAAAGAAATCAAACTGACAAACTTTAATGCCATTTTTACTATTTTAATTTAATCTCTTGCTTGTTTACAGCCGATCTACTTTTAATAGGCATTTAATGATTTTAGTAAAATAAAACGCATTCAAATCATTGGAATATTATCATTAGAAAATATATTGACTGTATTCAATATACTGCCATACCTACCATAAAGACAGACTGGTGAGTTGACGGAGCGTTTGTTGTTGTGTTAGGTGAGAATCCGCTGGAGTTCCTGCGCTCTCAGCCGCAGTTCCAGAGCATGAGGCAGGTGATCCAGCAGAACCCGTCCTTACTGCCGGCCCTCCTGCAGCAGCTGGGACAGGACAACCCCGAACTACTGCAGGTGATCACACATCTCAAGCTCAAAGCCTCACAGAGTCCGTTTGAACACAGTCTAGGTCTTTTACTCACAGTGTGATCATGTTTCATTGACATGCTGACCGCAGCAAATCAGCCAGCATCAGGAGCTCTTCATCCAGATGTTGAATGCACCAGTGGGTGAGGGTGAAGGCGAGGGTGGAGAGGGTGGAGAGTTTGCAGATCTGGGTGCTATCGGTGACGAAGCGGCACCTGGGAGTTACATCCCAGTGACGCAACAGGAGAAAGAAGCCATCGAGAGGGTGAGTGAACGCCACTGAACAGGACGTCTGACCAGACAGATTTCCTTGTACCATATTGAACCATTTTTGTGTTTACTTTTGGTGAGTTTGAATGCAGTTCCCCCAAATAACCTTAATAGCTTAGATATTAACTTCCACCCATTTCTGCAGCTTAGTTTGTGAAACCTCACACCAGTGTTATTTTGGTATTGTTAGGGTACTATTGTTAGTTTGAATTAGCTTTTATCTGTATATTTTCTGTCTAAAAATGTTGAAAACAGGTTTTTCTGCTTAATATTTTAATACAATTAAAAAGAACAGCATGTATTTACAGAAATCAGAACAAACAGATAAACCGAAATCTTTTGTACAATTTTAAATGTCTTTACTGTCACTTTTGATCAATTTAATGCATCCTTGCTGAATAAAACTATAAATTTTTTTCTTACCCCAAACTTTTGAATGGTAGCATATCACAGTTTCTTCAAAAATATGAAGCAGCACAACTGTTTTCAACATTGATGAAAAGAAATGTTCCTTGAACAGTAAATCAGCATATTAGAGTGATTTCTGAAGGATCATGTGTAGTGGTCGACCGATATATCGGCCAATATTTGGCATTTTTCAAATATCGGCATCTGCCGATAAGTTTTTCTGTTTGGCTGATGCGTTCGAGGTGGGACTTTTATTTTGACGGCACGTCTGAGAGCGGCTGCGCCTGAGCACACAGTGCTCACATTCTCCCTCTTGTTCCCTGTCGTCGTTAACAGTTCTGTCTAGCGATGTAACGATTAACCGCGAGTCGGTTGAAAATCGATTCAAATATATGAAGATTCAAATCGGTTGAGATGCTAAACAAATCACATTTCAATTAGAGGTAGGAGTTTATATGAATGTATGTCTGAGGGGAACTGTCTTTCGATGGTATTTTCTCTTTTCGTCTTGCCTCTGTATAATGCATATTAAAGTTCATAAGTGCAGCGCTGCTTTGTTTACAGTGGAAACCAAGGAAACGCTTTAAGTGCCACCTGCTGGCAGAGAGTGAATCTGCGTCTCATTCAGCTCTGCTGTTCGTTTCATGCAGATATTTTTTATGTTTCACAAAACTGAAGTTCAAACCATTCTGTTTTTGCTTCAAATTTCGAAATGATACAATGACATTATAATACTTTCTCGTTTGCCGTCAGCATTCAGCAAATACGCATTTACATCATTTAAACAAATCTTTGAATGGTTAATGAAAATTTAATTTCACAAACCTTGCGAACTTAGTCAAATCCAGTTGTGAGATCTTGTGAAGTGTGCATGTAACCTGCATGATCGCGTGTTCTCTGCATGACTTTCGGTCTGTGCAAATTGAATGCTTTAAACATTAAAACAAAAGAGCAATAATTTACAAGTGCTATATTAGTATATTATTATAGTGTTACATTTCAATTTCACAAAGAAACAAACAGTATTTTGTCCAAGCAATAATAAAAGGACACATTTAATTTATAATTTGTCTTAAATCTCATTCTGTAAAAAAAAAAAAATCGTGAATCGAATCGTGAGTTGAGTGAATCGTTACATCCCTAGTTCTGTCTAATATGGATAGAAGTCTGTCTCAGATAGAACTGTTAAACAAAGGAATTAAAATGTATACAAAAAAATATGATTCCCAATGCACACAAACTTCCCAGAGTACTGAGTGCTCTGTTAGTTACAGTTTACTTCCTTTTTAATTATATTTTTATTAAATATTTATTTATGTGTGGAAAATACTTTACCTAAAGTATAAGTATGTTTATTTACAAATTAATTTTTTAATCCATTTACAAATTATTTCAAATTTCTTAAATATTAATTAAAATAAATACAATTATATCGGCCATCCTGCTTTCCAAGATATCGGCATCGGCTGTCAAAAAACCAATATCGGTCGACCACTAATCATGTGACACTGAAGACTGGCGTAATGATGCTGAAAATTCAGATTTGATCACAGGAATAAATTACATTTTATACTTTATTATAATAGAAAACTTTTTCTTTTTCTTTTCAAATTTAAATTTGAAAATTGAATTACTCTTTTACTGTATTTTTGATCAAATAAATGCAGTCTTGGTGAGAATTCTTTCAAAAATATTAAAAATATTTTTTAAAATCTTAATTATTCCAAACTTTTGACTGGTAATGGAGTTTTTATTAACTTTCATTCCAATTATATTTGTGTTTCATTACCAACCAGCTGAAATTAAAGTTTGTCATATATGTTTTTAATATATATTTTTTTAGTTCGTTTATTTTATTTCAAGTAACGAAGAAAAAAAAAAAAGGTTTTAGTTATCTAAAGTAAATTTGAGTCGCACAAATGGAAAGCAAATGATCTAATCTGTCTGTCTTTCTCTCTCAGTTAAAAGCTCTGGGATTTTCAGAAGCACTGGTGGTCCAGGCGTACTTCGCCTGTGAGAAGAATGAGAACCTGGCCGCAAACTTCCTGCTCAATCAGAATTTCGAGGATGAATGAGAGTCGCAGAGAGCCCACGTGCCCCTTCCCCCGCCACCACACAAGCGCTGCATCTACTCGGGACACCGGTTTCCCCACATTATTTCTTTGAGTTTACAAGTCAAGGGGAGACTCGCAGACTGACGGGGCGGATGCAATCACTCGGTGAACAAATTCCAATGGAATTGACAGCATTTGGGGCACTCTAGCATGTTGAAGAAGTGTGCTTGCACGTGTGAATGTGTGTTCCCTTAGGGATTATTCGACTTAATCAGCATCAATTGAAAGCAAATGCTCTCATAGTAGTATTATGGGCTCTGAGGAGGTTAGATGTGGGCATACGCCTTTGCTTATATGTTTTTAGTTGGGAAAAGGATTAATAATATGTGTCTAATGGAGGATTTGATATATTTCTCTCAAATCAGAGATATTTCTGTATTTCTCTCAGCACACACCTCTGATGAATGTGATAACAGCATTCAAATATGAAACAATTAGTGCAAACTATAGCATTTTTATAACATTCTCAGCAAAACAAATGACCTAAATTGATGCCGTTTTGTAAATGAATCCATATCGTGTGGAATAGCATAATCTGAGTGATGATCATTACTGGTTTGAATGTACTTGAATGGAATAAACACAATAGGTCATTAGTCCTATTTAAAGTCAACATGAAAAGGCAATTGCAAGCCATTTAACTTCTGTAATCTGATGTATTTGCAAGTTTAAGAGGAAATCTAATTCACAAAAATGTAAATGGAACTCAAAAATGAGGGATTTGTGCCTTCTTGCCTGACATTTTAAGTTATTTTGATGAAAGATTGCACTTTTTAAAAATTAAAATAACACCCTGTACATTTTCAAATTGTGCATAATTACATGCGTACATGCTTTAAGAACGTAAATGAAGTCAATTTCATGTTGACTTTAAAAGCGTCTTTATTTCCGTTAACTGTTGGAGCAAAACAAATGGCACAAATATTAATAAGGATCATTTTTCTTAGACATTAGCTCTGCTTATATTAATACGAGAGGACCAACCTGTATGTTTAACAGCAACAAAGGTTTTTGGCACACTAGAGCTCACTGAATTTCGGAAGCCAAAAGCAGAGACCTGTTACAGCATGATACTTTGTGCCTCCAAATTCTTAAGTCCTGTCAAAGAGAGATTTTCTTGAATCATATTGGTGTAAAGCTGACAATGGGTTCATGTATTGAGAGTAAAGTCTTGTAACATTCACCTCTTACAGCAGGTTCAGCTGATGGAGAGAGCCTTCGGCAGCAGCTCACCTTTACATTGTTTTCACTCATAGCAATGAAATGCTCCTTTATAACGTAGTGGCCAAACTGCCAGACAGTAGACTTTTGTTTACTTATCAGCAAGCCTACATGAAGTCTGACCTAGTGGATTTTTGGAACAATAAATAAAAAGTAATTTTTGGTCACATGATGTATTATGCAATTCTTTAATGTGTTAACGTGGTGAAAATATGTGGAAATCGGCAGAGCTTTGTGGATGTAGATTTCATGTAGGACTGTTTTTTTTAGTAATTAATCAATTGATTTACTATAGCTTGAACACCCCTGGGATCAATAAAATCTTATTGCCAAGAAAAGTCTCATTGTGTGGCATTGATTTCTCACCATAAAACAAACAGATATCAGGATCTTTGTACAGTCAAGAACATCATTTATTCAATCAGGTGCTGCTCTTTACAAACATTTTATTTTTTTTATAATGGAAAAGAATCTGTAAATACATGCAGATTGCCAAAGGCTCTGTGGAGGACGGAGAGTGCTGGAACAGAGATGCTTCTGTAGCAAAACAAGCAAATCAAACGCACATCAGAAGTAGAAACACAATCTAGGTAGATATGCATGAGTAAATCGGCAGATTCTGAATAAATGTTTGCAACTAAAGTTTAATAATCCTGACACAAGCCAGTGTGGATGAAGGGATGATTTTACTGCTACTGACTCTTAAGGAGACAATTAAGTAACCTTAATCACTTCAGCATGGTGTGCATGTTAAAAAAATGATGTACATTAAAATATCAATGGATTCTTTTAATTTAGGTGACCAAAGTGTCATACTATGCATGCAAAGCATCTTAATGGCAGTTGCTCAACTGGCACATGCAACTGAATGATATTGTTCTGAAAATGATTCCAACAGAATGATTATTAAAACGTTATAGTTATCCTATCATCCTTTATGCAACTTTTATGCTTGTCTATTTCTATTTCCACTAAAAACTGTTCACTGCTGAAACATCTACTATAATGATTAATATGGTGCTTACAAACAATGCATGGCTTGAAATATTTTAAGTGGAGCAGCTGGGATTGAACATGTAACCTATTACTAGTCCAACCATTAACAACAAAGCTGCATCCACATCTGGACCAGTACTTGTAAATGCAGGTCATATTATTCTTGGTGCACTGTGTCTTCTGATTTAATCGGTGCATAAGGTGCAATTAGCAAATCATCAGGCAAGTTCTTTAAACAGCTGGTCTCAACCACTAAAAGGTGCTTTAATTTCAGTCAACAGTGAGACTTTTGAATTAGGACTAAAACGGAAATAAATACACACAAACAAACACGACAGAGCTATTGTGCATCTTCTGGTTCAGCACTCTCCACCGACAGCCAAAAAAGATCTGGTACCAGGACCGCACCGCTTCCCAAGACACACCGGTACTGCTGGTTTCAGATTTAGGAAGGGTGAGCGGAGCCGGTCCCGGGTTGGTTTCAACTCAGAGCTCACTGCGTTTGACAGAAGAGCGAGAGGTGTATGATATAAACATGTGAAGCATACAGACAGGGATATAACAGAGTTTACAACATCTTGATCAAGAGAAAAAGTTTCAAAATTTTTTTCCAACTCTTTCATCAAAAGTAGGGAGAGGGAGGAAAGATAAGGATAGACATCTACGGCGCCAAGAGCGAGAGACTGATAAAGACAGAGGTACAGAGAAAAAGGGACCCACATTTTATTTAATTTTTTTGCCTTTTTAACTTTTTCCATCATCGTACAATAAAAAGAATGAAATCACATCCATTTTCTTGTAGCACTATATACTGTGTTTACGGCTTGAGAAAGCTCAGAAGAAGGAAAGACGGGTGTTCATCATTTACAAGATGGTGTCTGTGAACAAAAGGCACTTTGAATGGGACAACCTTTAAATGCTCACCTATACACTACAGCACGAACACTATGGGAGCTCATTTACATACAGGAAGTGTTTCCAGGACGATACGGGGTTGCCGTGGCGCGCTGATTTTTTTTTTTATCCAGACGCGTTTTATGCCTCTCATCTTGAACCACGTGTGCTCTAAACTACAACTAACAAAACCCTACTCACATTAACATCGACACAATCTTATCTAAATGAAGCCGAGGTTTAGAGCGAATGTGATCTGATTGCTTGTGACGAATCCTCTACTGTATTCTCAATCGTGACGCTTCATTATGGCCGTTCCTCCAACCAAAACATGCTTTTCTGCATATTCATCTGGTATTACGGTACTTTTAAGTCCTCCTGGGACGTTCGTATTTACGAGTTGCAAAGTCGTCAAGTGTGTTTAAATCCCCTTCTACTCTACTTCTGCAAAATGACAAATAAATAATGCGCATCAGGTGTGGATTTTTATTCAATTTATGAAGGTGCTGTGAACTGAATCGTTATGTATTATATCGCAACTGTGGAGTACTATCATAGTTTATTATGCAACTTTATTGCAAATGAAAAATACCCTGCATTCATTGCTATGACATTGTGGTGGCGTTCATGTGTGTTCGACTTATAAATACGATCTTTCCGACATGACTTGAACGCACCATATGTCTAGACATTTGAAGGAGTAAGAACGGGCACTGCTTTCTTAAAGGTTGTAGTAAAATGCCTTTTGTCAGAACCAAAATATATATATATAAAAATATGAACCCCACTTAGTAAATAGAAAAAAGAGAAGAGGAGAGAAACAGAGGCTCGTAAAACTTGTCTCATCAGAAACAGTCGTTCTGGTGTGGTATTATTCAAATATGAGTATCAGAAGCACCAGGATTTTCTTTTTTTGTCATAATACATTTGCTTTTGTAAAATCGTTCCTTCGGCTCCCACCCCTAGAATAGTTTAAAAACAAAAGCTTACAAATAAAACATTAAAAAAAGATCAATGAAAAGTCAAAATTAACTTCCCCGCTTTAACACTTACAAAGACTGGGATTCTTTTTGTGGCCCTTGTGTTTAGAGTCCAGGAGCTTGCAGACTTCAGATTTTTAAGAAAGCGAAGCGAGTGAAAAAAAGTTGAAGACAAACACAGATATCTACCCAACACATTGCACACGGCTCAGTCCACATATAACTTCTTTTTTCTCTAAATAATAACACTTTTCAACAAAGAGAATTTTTGTTTTCTCTGAAAAATTAGTTTCTGTTTTGAAGGTGTATGTGTGTCCTGTTTTTGATCTGCACTGACCTGATACGACAGTTCTGGTGGTTCTGACGAGATGATCTGATGCTTGTGGGTTTAAGATGTTTGGACATTTTCCGATGACATCACTGACTCGGGTCAAAGGTAAAAAAATAACTAGACTGCCATAGAGCTAATTTCACAGCGGAAGAACTATACACATGTCCATATATATATATATATATATATATATATATATATATATATATATATATATATA
>NW_015544122.1:101830-102707 GCF_001515605.1 Sinocyclocheilus anshuiensis | reverse complement strand
CACACACACACAGTATGAGTACGATATGTTCTAGATAACCTCCATCTATAAATATGATGTTTGCAGGTGCTCATATGTTGTTTGCCAAGCCCATGATACATATTGTACATATTTTCTGTAGCTTATACATGAAGTGAAGACCCTGAATTGCATGTAAAGGGGACACCGAGGCACTTTGATATGTTTCAAGTGGATGATGAAATTGTCAGCTCTCAGCCAATCAGAGTCCCTGACAATGTGATTGACAGCCAGGCAGTCCAGTTATTTAGTGAGGTCAGTGGTTTCGAGTGTTTGTATTGAAAACATGCCTTTCTTTTTTGAGTTCACCTAAAATTTAAATATGCTGTACTTTAAATAGGGTGCATATTGTAAAATCATGTTTGATTTAGGGGTTCGAGTTTAAAGGTTTCCCTTTGTGGGTGTGTGTCATAGTGCAATGTTTGTGTATGTGTGCATGTATGTACTTTAGTTGACCACTGTGCTGACAAGCTAAAAGAAATGGCAGCTGTGAGTAGATTGTCGTGCGAGTCAGGCTGCACCGGTGAACTGAAACAAAAAACAAAGGAGTGGAGAAAAAAACTGATGGTAAAGATACGAACGAACTGTAAAGTGATGGAAAACGTGATTGGTAAGAAGGGCAGAGCACTGTCGATATAATAGCGATCCAAAACATCTACTTAATGAAGCTCTAAGAGGAAAACTTGAGGTTGTCTGTTTGTTAGTCACATTCTAGTTGAAGGAGAGTTGATCTTAACCTGTTACTCTAAAAACAAAATAGCACAATTCCACATGCAGTCCAATCTGCCGGAGCAAGAGCGGCTACATTATACAAACTAAAATCGCACAAAACCAAAAAAAAAAAAAAAAAAAAAATTTA
>NW_015544122.1:98791-101780 GCF_001515605.1 Sinocyclocheilus anshuiensis | reverse complement strand
AAACCAAAAAAAAAAAAAAAAAAACAAGTGAAAGGGCACATCACAAAAACATATCCAGGTCACATCCCAGAATCAAAAGAAAAAAATATATATTTTGCATAAAGAAAATGAAGCCTATTTTTAGGGTCATTGAGATTGACTGCATTGTGACAATATTTCTATAACAATTAAGCACATTTTCATCCATAATTCTCACTAGTAAACAATCTGTAATCATTATTTAATAAATAATAATAATAATCATCATCATCATATAAAATGTTTTGCATTACAGCACAGTAATGAGAATAATAATTTTGCATTATGGTAATGAGAACATTTAGAGAAAATTGGCTTGATTATTATGAAAATAATTTCACAATAAAATATTATTTATTAATTATTCATTAAATATTATTTATTAAGCTTTTTTTAAATCATATTTCTTTCTTACTTTTAAAATATACTTTTAGAATTTTGGTTTTAGGGTGAAATATGACCTGGAAAGGTTTTTTGACATTCATCAAAAAAAGAAAGAAAAAAAGTACTGCAAAACCAAACAAAATGCAAAGTAAAGCAGAAGAAGCCCTTGTTTGCAGGGCCGACTGTAGGATATTGATGCACAAACACTCAGATTGATCGATAGTAGCGAAGAGGTCAGAGATGCATGCACCAAAACCCTCATTAGTTCAGGCAAATCAGTTTTATGACTCAAATCACTGGCCTTTTAATCATTTAAAACACTACTAAATGAAAAATGATCGTTGAGTCACAAGCTTGACATTAAGGTCACTCGTGCTTGACCCTTCCCATTCCTGTCATCAGCTGTCTATATGATGCTGTGATGTGTGTCTCAGTCTATTGTTTCAGTGTAGCGCTGTCATCGACGTGTGTGTATTGCTCTGCTGGAACTCCTCTGTGTGTGTGTTTTACCTTACAAACATGTAGCCTGACTCCACATCGCAAATCTAAGGCCAAAGCTTCTGTCATCCCTTATCATTAATCATATAGTGCATATGTTTAGGTGAATTGCACTCGGTTAGTGTTATCTGTTGTTTCGCTCACACAGTCTATTGCTTGTCAACTGGTAAACAGTGAGAGGATGCCAAGTTCACACTGCACTGGTGGGCATCACCAAAATCATCAAATCCAGATTAGGAAGTCTAAGCCTGAGCCAATCAGAAGGCTTCAGCCAAGTCTCTCCATCCAATCACATGTGTCCGACATCATCCAGGTTACATGTCCATTTCAAATGTCCCTCTTCAATGATTTCAATTTCTAAATAGAGTTCTGACTGGGAAGAGATGGATTTTCCTCAACATGGCATATGACTGGTGGATGAACAAATTAAAGGAAGGTAAACAGGATTGGTCGATATGCTGGATGTCTCGGGAACACGATGACGACGTCGGTGTTTCATTCCTTTGTTTGGTTCTCCGAGCTATCCAGACTGGCAGGGTAAGGCTGAAGTCTTCCAGATCCCTCGATCCAAAGAGGGTGTCAGCGGTTTGGGGAATCGAGTGTGTATTTGTGCGCGTGTTTTGTGTGTGTGTGACTTTAAAGGGGGCATGTGGGAAAGTTCCATACTTAGCTTTGTGACTCCATTTCCAGTTTTCATTGTGGATTTCTGTCTGTGTGGTTCATGAAAAGTCTCGTCAAAGGAACCATGACTGTAAGAAAAGGAAATTAATGTGAGTCACTCTAAAAATAACTTTAGTTCATAAAAATAACCTTAGTTAATGTTTCATAACCACATTCCTGTTTAAATGTCCTGAGTACTTGTACTCATGTCCCAAAACTTTCTCTCTTCCATGGAAAAAAATGTAGCAGAATTTATTTGCTCTTAAAAATGTGCAATATGTGAATATACACAGACTTGCATGAGATTTGAAATATACAGTGGACGGTTTTGAGGAGAGTTTTCAGCAAATAATGACTGTGTTTGGGATCAGTAAGTTTATTTATTTATTTGTTTTTGTACAAGTTAATACTTTTATTCAGCAAGGATGCACTATACTTACCAAAAGTCAGTATAGACAGTAAAGACTTTTATAATGTCGGTAAGCAAAGTTTCCACAAAAATATTAAGCAGCACAACTGTTTTCAACATTGATAATAAGAAATGTTTCTTGAGCAGCAAATCATCATATCAGAATGATTTCTGAAGGATCGTGTGACACTGAAGACTGGAGTAATGATGTTGAAAATTCAGCTTTGCATCACAGGAATAAATTACATTTTAAAATATATTCAAATAGAAAACAGTTATTTGAAACTGTAATAATGTTTCAACATTTTTACTGTTGTTTTGATCAAATAAATGCAGCCTAGGTGAGCATTATAGACTTAATTCAAAAACATTTTTTTAACCAACTTTTGAATGGTAAAACCCCTTTTCCAGTCTTGGAATTTACCATTTTAATATTTGTTTGATATTTCAAGGTTTCGGGCAGAAAGTCCCGAATGTGGATTTGGAATGACATGAAGGCAGGGACAGTATATGCAAACACTTCAAAAGAATGTTTACTGTTGAGTGAACTATTCCTGACAGTTTGGCATTTCACACGATTCAACAGAAATGCTGTGACAGTTCTCAGAATAACCACTAGAGTACAGTGGTCACAATAGAAACACTCACACTACTTCTACAGACCAGCTCAGAGAGCTCAGTGTCGCTGCGTTTATGTCACTGCTTCCATCGGCAAAATGAATGGTTAAACAAAGCTAACATTATCCCCTGCTGTTTTTAGCTTGAATAAATATAGTGTTTAGATGGTATCTAAAGAGAAATACTTGACTTAAGAAGTTTGCTGATTTTTTGACTCACTAGAAGTTCTAAAATCTGTGTCTTTCTCACTGTAATCCTCAGTAGTGGTGTCCATTCTTTTTCTTAAGTTCTCTCCTGTTGAAGTTCATGTTCAACTACCTATGACATCATGTCTGGTTGCTGAGGGCAACCAGACAGTTGGGACATAACACTCTCTCTCTCTCTCTCTCTCTCTCTCTCTCT
>NW_015544122.1:98151-98685 GCF_001515605.1 Sinocyclocheilus anshuiensis | reverse complement strand
CTCTCTCTCTCGCTCTCTCTCTCTCTCTCTCTCTCTCTCTCTCTCTCTCTCTCCTCAGTATGTCAGACTTTCTCTCTTGCATAGATCTGCATGTTAAAACTACTTTTAACGCATGTGAACTAGGCCAATGCTCAGTCCGTCACAGCACAGTACATTAAAAATGAACTGGACTTTTCTCTTCTTACAACTTTTTCCCTCAGTGGAAATGTTGTAACCAGAAGTTTACTAGGATGTGTCTAAGAGTTTTTTCCCCTCCAGAACGCTATGTGGCGGCACATATGTGGAATATTCTTTGCAATAAGCCATGAACAAAATCGCGAACGGTCTACATTTTTGTGACAGGTGTTGTTTAACCAAGAGACGAAGACTGGCTAATCTCATATACGAGAGAGCTGCACATTAATCTGTGCAATCATTCAATAATTTCAAAGCTATAAGTAAAATATATGTATTATATCTTTAGCAAGATTATACACTCTCTATATATATATACAGTATATATATATATATATATATATACTGTATATATATATA
>NW_015544122.1:81916-97167 GCF_001515605.1 Sinocyclocheilus anshuiensis | reverse complement strand
TGTGAAAAATGTGTATTATATATATATATAGTCTATATATATATATATATATATATATATATATATATACTGTATATATATATAAAATTCAATTTTTTAAACCTTTTATTAAATGTTTTACAAATATTATTTTACATTGTTAAAATTTTTCACAATATTAATATTTTTACAGTATTTTTGAGCCTGAGAAATGTCTTTCAAAAACATTGAAAATCTTTCCCACCCCAAACTTAAAAAGTTTGAAATTTAAAGTTAGAAATTTACTTTATACAATCGTACTAAAAGTAATGCAAAATAACTTTCATTGCCAGTAGATTTTCTAAATTCACCTGCCATTAACAGATGAGGCAAAAAGTACATTTTGGACCCTGCAAGTGTGTAAATGTGTATGCAGGACTTTACGACAAAAAAAAAAGAGGACACTGTAAAATACTTAATTGCTTACATAATAAATCTGATGAATCATAAGACATTTGATTTTGGAATCAGTGAGGAGGAGGAGGAGGAGGAGGAAACGATTGTTTCCATGTGTACGGTCTTATTGTTAGTGATTGTGGTTTTTGTAGCTGGTGAGAGTGGGAACACGGCCACAAAATCCATTTGAAATGAGCAGCGTGTCCCTCAGCAAACCCCCAGAGAGCCGCTGACTGCTACCAACCACATGCTCTTAACAGCACTCAGACCCACGACACTCGCTGATCAAAAACACATGATTGATGGATTGACTGAAGAGGCTGCTATTTTCAATTTAAAGAAATATTCTAGGGTATTTTAATGTCTACACACCACATCTTTATCATGATGTTGATTAGCAAAGACTCAACCCTCAGCTTGAATAAACAAACAGGACATGCATTTACAGTAAATACACCTACCAGACAAGCCCGAGGGTCTTAAAATGCAAAAATGTGCAGCCGCTCGTATTTGTATTTGAGTGAAATCAAAAAGGACAAAATGCTCCTCATCTTGCTTGCTAAGCTTCAATTGAAACTGTATTTACTGTAAACATGTTTCCCATTTGTGTATACACACATTATCTGTGTGGTAAGCTAATCAACAGCATGCCATACATGTCCCTAAAGCAAATCTGCATGTATGCATGTACCTGAGTCTGCTGTGGGATGTTCAGAAAGTTGTTGTCCCGTGATCCGATGCCGACAAACCTGTTGGAAGCTGTGGAGCCTGGCGCTGGGTATGCTGCTGGGACACACACACGTCTGTCAGCATTCACAGCTGTGATGTTTGTGTTTGTATTGTAAAGATTTCAACAAGAAGCTCATATTTTAATTACTGGCACTAAAATGTAAAATAAACAAGTGACTTAAAGGTGAAGTGCGCATTAGCGGCACTGAATGGGATTGCGATCTGTTCGAGTAAATGAAGGAGTCAAGGTTTGCACTGGCCAATTAGCACCTGCTGGTCGATTATGAAACTACACAATTATGAGAGCAAACTGTCTCTTTTTACATTAAAAGTTCCAGTTTTACCAGTCAGTAAGTTAAAAAATAACCAGCAGGGATGAAACATACAGATTGGAATTATTATTTAATATTCATTATATTAAAAATGTTTTGTTTTTATTAAATATATTCTTAAATATTAAACATTTCATTCTAGGAGATGTTTTGATGTTGACCAATTATGTTTTTGGAAACATATAATGGGCTTTATGTCTTCTGCTGCCTTTAATGACAGCTTAGGATATTCACAACTGAAAGGCTTGGCATTAAGAACCCATAATCAAACATAAGCAAGCACACCAGCCAAAAAACTGTCAGAGATAAATGGGAATGCTAATGGATAGATTTCTCTAGGTATTATAGTCCTTCTTGGACCAACGGCAGACTGGATGAATGCTTGAAATATGTCTAAAATCATTTTTTTAAATCAGTTCTGTGCTGCTGGTTGCACAGAAATCTTTAACAGTAATAAGTGTTACACCAGCATCAAAATGGATTACTTTCCTTGGAGTACTATGATAACCATGTTTGCATGCTCAGTATGAGCGAACACTTTTGGGTTTCGATAAATGGCTGATGCAGATTAAACTGCAGTTTGGGATCAAGGATTTGAATGAAAAAAATGTTCAGGTGAAAAACGGCAAAATTTCAAATTCATTTATACTTTCAAAATTTCAAATTCATTTATACTTTCAAAATTTCAAATTCATTTATACTTTCAAAATTTCAAATTCAAGGCAGTTGTGCAGGGGTGGGAGGGAGAATTTGAACTGAAAAAAAAAAAAATCAGACTTTCAGTTGAAAACGACAAAATTTTAACATCAAGCATTTTTAAATTCACTTTCAAATTCAAATTTCAAATTCAGGGCAGTTTTGCGGAGTGGACTCCATGGGATACGAGGAGCATTTATATGTTTGCAGGAGTGTTTGAATGTGTTTGTGTGTGTGTGTGTGTGTGGTTTTCTTAATATGACTGAAAAAGGCTGCAGTGTGTGTAAAAGCACCGAAAGATGGAAGGTAAAAAAAAAAATGGAGTGATACAACAGGTTGAGACCGATACACCATTCCATAGATATGAAATGAACGAATGAGAAAAACACAGAAAGAAAAAGAACATTCACGAGTGAGAAGGGAAAAAAGGAAGGGATGGTCTTCTCATAGGTTTGCTCAACCAGGCTCCTCCTTTTGCCCACCCACCCTGCTGACAGCACCCGACACACACACATCCCAAGCAAAGACCCACAACCCAGTGCCGCCGCTCTCACACACTGCCAGACACATTAAAAATCCCTTCACCTGCACGTCTACACACATTTCCTTTTTGTATTTAGCTTGAAGTGTCAATGGAAAGGCGCTCTTGCTGAATGTGGAGGTCATTTTTTTTGTTTGTTTGTTTGGAGTCCATGCCAGCTGCCCTGAATTTGATCTCTTGAAGGAAGAAAAGAAAGAAAGAAAGGAAAATGAAAAGTGAGAGTGATGAGGAGGGAGGCTGATCTATGGGAATGATTGGCTGATGTTCTTGCTTTGATTCAGCCAATGAGAGGCAGTGAAGTGTCTCCATTCCCATTCAATTGCAAAAGTCAGCGACTGATTGCAATTGGATAAATAAATGAAAAACCAGGATGAAAAGGGAATAGAATGAGAAAAAATGAACAAAGAAAAAAGTCGGATGGAGAAGAGCAGGGCATCTAAAGCCAGAAATATACTTTACGCAAGTATGCAAACAGGAATGCGTGATCTTGTACACATCATTAGTGTGTGTAATTGTGACGTTAACAAATTTTGGTACTCAAGGGGGCGCGAGTGTTTCCTTAAAATAGCTGAGCCTGTTGTTTTATTATCCAGATAGCTTATCATAAACATGTCAATCCTTTAACTAACCTACAATAACTTTGAGAAAACTGAACGTAGAAGATATTTTTATGCAAATGCCCCCGATGCGCTCTGAAACATTTTGAAACGCAGCTAGAACTATCTGCGTACTTGCGTAGAGTATGTTTCAGGCCTAACGGTCAAAAATCGTGGTTCTATCACTCGAATAGTTGATGAGTTATTTTCAGCGCAGCGGTAATGGGGCGTATTCGAGGGCTCTGGTGGGTCTGGTGCTTGAGCGGACACTTACAGGGCGAGGCCGGGGAGCCGACTCCGCTCTCGGGGTGTGTGTGGCTGGGTTTGTGCTCGGGCAGGGGGAGGGGCATCGGTACCGGCCGCGCTACCGGAGGAGGAGGAGGTGGCAGTAAGAAGGAGCCGGGCAGTTTGTTCTGACCGCTCCCGTTAGGCTGCAGATACACACACACATACAGATGGTGAGGGGGTGAAAGAGGCACACTCACACACACACACACACACACACACACAGATACAGAAATGTGGAGGCGTGCAATCACAAAGGGTGAGATTGGAATGTTACAAACGCACAAACACATTCAAAAATTAATAAACACATACACAGAGTTACTAAAGTGTCATGAAACATGCCATTTTAGTTCAGATCAGTTTTGAAAAATGCAAAACCGAAGGGAAAAGCAAACCAGCCACACCTATTTCACAGACGTTTTGCTAATCTCGCTATAAAATTTCTGATTTCAGTCTCCACAGTTAATCGTGTTACTGCATTTTCTTGAAAAAAAGGCAGACTTAGCAATTCTCTCCAACATACATAAGGTTAATATTACATCTTTTTAATAAAAAAATATTTGTAATATTTTTTAATTAAATAATTATTTTTATAATAATTACATTATTATTATTTAATCATGTTATTATTATGAATTAAATATTTATTTTCAATAATCCACACAATAAAAGTAAATGGGGAATGGGGCTGTTGAGGTACAAAAAGGACATAAAAGCATCATAATAGTAGTTAATATGACGTGCATGATATTTCTTCTTGTGAAGACTATATTTATTATAATTTTTTTGTGATTTTCATGAATTAAGTTTCCCCTTATCTTTGGGAAATAATATAATTGAATGCTTATCTAAATTAATGACTATAAACTGATAAGGATTATAATGTGTCCCACACAACTTTTCAGATAATTTTCATCACATCCATATGATGAATTCTTGATTTTAAACCCAGAGGAAGAAAAATATAACAAGCAATCATTGTAGACACTACCACATCTGTTTAAAAAGAGTGTTTTAGTGTTTCATGACACTTTGTATAACAAATGAGGCGATGAAACTGAAATCAAAACAAGATAAACAGAGACTGTCAAGTGTTAGATAATGAAGAGAAAGAGAAAGGAAGAGAGGAGAAAGAGAGGGACTTTAGCAGAGATGTGTGTCAGTGAGTGAGTGAGTGTGTGTGTGTGTGTGTGTGTCCACTGGTGCTGTGTTAATTATGATATTGTGTGTGTGTGCGCGTGTTACCTGTGCCCCCGGCTGCCCTGAGCCGTCAGCACAGACGAACTGGACGAACTCTTTGAGCGGATCCTGATGGTGGTGATAGCGGATGGTGGGGTGGGTGAAGTATGGACTGGACTGCTGGATGATGGAGGGAGCAGGGAAATGAAGGGCAGAAGCTGAGGCACGCGGACTCCCTGAGAAAGAGAGAAAGAAAGTGAGCAAAGTGTGTAAGAGACACAGTGTATTGTACTATTATGGATATTAGCATTTGTGTGTGTGCTCATATAAACCTAAATTCTTCAATTTTCCCCCATTTAAATAATGTCCTAACTAGTGTTGTCAAAAGACCCGGTATTTCGGGGTATATAAGTCGGTACTAAAAAAATGAAAACGTTACGGTACCAGGTTTTCTTGGCGACCTCAAGAGGAGGAAACGCATCAAACTAACAAAACACCCCGATCAAGTTCAAGCAGGTAAGTTTCAATTACATTTTCAATATTTAGAGCTTCTGTTATGAATATTATTCCATATTTTAATTTGAATTTCGGATTGAAATAAACATCGCCGTTAGTGTATACATAATCGTTAGCATAAGCACGGCTAACGCTAATATGAGCATTAGAATGATTTTTGTTCATTTTGTTCAAAATGATTTGTTTAACGTTATTAATAAAAATGTTGTTCAATTAGCATGTTTTTGTGTTTTGCTTTGGTACCGAAATTGGTATCAAGAACCGTGGATTTTCACTGGTATCGGTACCGAATACTGAAATTTTGGTACCGTGACAACACTAGTCCTAACCTTAATGGAATAGCTCACCAAAAAAAGTTACATTTTGACATTATTTATTTGACATTTATTCATCCTCATTTACACAGGTATTTTCCATATAATGAATGTGAATGGGGATTGGGGCTCCAAAAAGGACAAAAAAGTGCCAGAGAAGTCATCCATATGACTCATGTGCTACATGTTAAGTCTTCTGAACTCATACAATAGCTTTGTGTGAGGAACTTTTTAAAGAAAACCTCTTTAATGTCAAAAAGTCTGGGGTAAGTAAGATTTTTTTAAATGTTTTTGAAAGAAGTCTCTTATGCTCACCAATGCTTCGTTTATTTGATCAAGAATACAGTAAACACAGTAATATTTTGAAGTATTATTCCAATTTAAAATAACTGTATTCTATTTGAATATATTTTAAAATTAGATTTATTTATAGTTTTATTCACTTCTACTGTATGGAAAAAAGCAGCTTGGACATTCTGAGTAGCATCTCTTTTTGTGATCCACATGAGTCAGACGGGTTTGGAACGACATGAGGATGAGTATATGATGACACAATTTTCATTTTTAGCTGAACTTTTTCTTTAAATGCCATTTCCACCATCCTCTTTTTCCTCTTTATCTATCTCATCCTGTCCCTCTTTTTTTGTCTATATCCAACTCCCTCTTTTTCTTCAGTCTTTCTTTTTGTGCTTCTTAATCTCATTAGGTACTGGGCAGGAGCCAGGCGCTATGGGGTGCCAACAAACACACAACACAAACAAACACACACATAAACGCCCTTAACACACACAAACAAAAATGGTATCTTCTCTATCTCCACAAGAGTTATTCATCACTCACAAAAGCAAACCAACAGCAGCCAACATCCATAACTCATACAAACGCATTAGAAACAGCAGCGAGACTTTCTCATGTGCATGCAGTCTGCCCTCGTCTCCCGGCTTAACGCAAACCTTGCTTTTTCCACTGTCTCGACTCTACATAAACAATCTAACCAGAAGCGTCTGCCGGAGAAAAACTTCCAGTCACACGCACGTATAATCCATTTAAAGCCGCCGCTCTCTGTCCCGCTGACCTTTACTTGATTAGGGCTCGCCGGCTGTAGCCGGACCCAAACGGATGGCAATTCTGTGCTTTTCCCAGGGCCATCAGATGGGATTAAACATCCGGGACGTCAGGGAGAACACGGGAGGGAGCTCTGAATCGCTCTCCTTTGGGTGGGAATGGAGACGTTTTGAGTGGCCTGCGAGACTGCGGTCTTAATGCCTCTGAATATCAGCGTTTTACTGACTGGATTTTCATGGCGCTTTGAGTGTGCCTGCCAAGAAGAGCCCGATAAGAGCACCCCCCACCCCACCCCCGATCATCATCCCCCACATACACATGCTCTCCTTCACATTTTGTGCTGTGCCAATATGAATGACAGCATGTCTGTATACATGCTCGCTGGCTAATTTTAAAAACTGAGAGAGCGAAACGTACAGGTTTTATACGATTCTCTTGGTCACGCATCTGTTACGCATTGGGAAGCTTTCTAAACGTTCCTTCATGGTTTCCCCCGTTTGTGTCTCCGTCCCTCGCCTTCTCTTTTCTTCAACCACAAATAGTCTCTGGTAATTCACAAGTAAGTTGAACTGAGAATGTTTGAAATGAGAACAAAATAAGCGAATCAACTCTCTAACATTCAAATGAGAGCTCTGCACACGGTTGTTTAATTGTTAAATGAGCAACATTCATCACAAAGAGCAGTATGAGTGTCCTGGGAATGGAGAAAAATGTCACATTACAGCAAATATTTTTAGTAGGAATCTTACTGGTTCCAATTTAATTCTTTTGACAATTCCGTTTTATTATTTATTCTTTTTAGGAATTCTATACCGTACATTTTTTGTGGAAAAAATAGATTTTTTGACTGACTATGATTGACTAAAAAGAACCGACTCAAAAGAGTAATTTGTTTGGGAACTGAACTACACTGGCTACACAGATTTTCGTAGCAAATACAGCTAAACAGTGGTGAGAGAAAAACTGTCAGAGTATTTTAGTATGGTTTTCATCCACACCTCACATTCAACAACTGTTAAAGCGAACCAAAATGCATTAAAATTTGATAAGAATTGATTCTTTAACCCAAACAAGAGTTTTAAACTCCACTGTATGTGCACAGGATTTCACAGAACATCTTTTATATGATATCTACATGCAATGACGCATAATTTGCTTCAAATGAAATAAAAAATAATAAAATGTAGGTCACACATTTGAAGAAACATGAGAAAACATCCAGAAAAACACACTTGAGAAATGGAGGTAAAAGCTGTGGATGAGATGATGATGATGAGAGAAGAGAGGAAAAGAGGGAACATGGATGGATGGTGCCGTTCATGAACTATGGCAGCTCCTTACTCGCTCTGTCTCTCTGCCCAGCCAATCAGAGGCCTCCATCAATAACTCAACACTGTTTAGAGCCAATCAAATGCCACTGAGGGCAATTTTGGACTAGTGTGGTGCCATAATGGGACTTTTGGACCAATCAGAAGCCTACACTGCAATCTAATACTTAAAATCTCTCATTTCCCACTCCATTCTCTCTCTCCCTGCTGGAGTGTGTCTGTCTCACCTGGTCTCACGCCTGCCAGCATGGGCAGCGGGTGGTGTGTGAAGGCCATTCGGGGGGACCTCGTCTGTGCTGACAGGGCGCTGAAATCGAATTTCCCCGCTGGCTTCTTTAGAGACCCAGGAGAGGACAGGCCTGCCAGAAACCACACGTCAACAACAACAACAGCAGCAGGGCACAGCACACACCAATCAAACACTCGCTGACTAGCTCAACTAACTAACTCAACTACTCCTCAGATGATCATTGTTGGTTTTTGAAGGGATACCATATATACTGGTAATTTTTGTTAGAATTTTAACAACAAAAATGTTTATATTTTATATAGTTTATATTTTTATATTTGGTAATATTTGGATAATCTAGTGAATTAAATAAAAGATACTTCATATTTGATTATGCTCGCTATTTTTTCGGAACTTGATCAACAAGTTCTAAAATTGTTAGATAAACATATTAATATAAAATATGTAATAAATATAATATAATTATATTATTTTTTGCTATAATTTTAACTTTTTTATATTTTAATAACTATTTGGTAATGTCTATTTTGAATAATCTAGTGAATAAAACAAAAGATACTTCATCATATTTGATTATTTTACCAATTTTTTTGGAACTTGATTGACAAGTTCTAATATTTTCAATACTGAAAGTGATACCTATTAATATAATTAATAGGTTTTTCATAAATGTTTTATCAGTGCAAAAACAGCTTCACATTACAAAACACTTCAATTAAAAGACTAAAAACAGTGTAATTAATATTATAAAACTGATCGTTCTGACTTTAAAATCTGATTGGATAAACCACACTGCAAAATATCTGATATTCACACACCTGTGAACAAGTTGCGACATTGCTTGCCAAGTGTAAACAACTAAACTCAGCTTCTTTAAAAAAAAACAAGTTATTCCTCATCTTGACTTGTTTAGGTCACATTCTGCTTTGTATTCTTTGCCGCCCTTAATGTGTAAATAACGTAAAGCAGTGATGTCCACAAATAGCCATGCAAATATAGCCTGTAGCTGTATAAACGTTGACACATTTCTACCGTCACATAATGTGTATAGCATCATACCACCCGGCCGTAGTCTTTAACTATTAAATTAGCAACACCTCAACTAGTTCAATCCATCACCAGAAAGATGAAAGAGAGATGAAAATAAAATGAAAAGGTGAGAAATTGCAGGAGAAAGTGATAACAGAGCAGGGATGGCTCGTAATTGGAAGATAACCAAAACACACACACACACACACACACACACACACACACACACACACACACACACACAGAGTCCTCCTGGCACCCATTGCTCAGTGTTACTCATACACACACACACACACACACACACTTAAACTTCACTTTGATGCTATTTTTTCCACTCTGCATTACAAGGCATTAAATCCCATTTCATCTTAATTCCCCTTTCTGTTCACTTTCGAGTGCATTTGTTCTCGCATGTGTGTATGTGTGTGTGTGTGTGCCAGAGAGAACACCCATGTGTGTGGGAAGTGTGCAAATGCATGTGAAAGTGTTAAGACTGTATATGTATATTTATCACAAAACGTGTACACATGCACTCAACACACCTCCTCTCGCCTCCTGGTTCTTTTGAAATAAGAATTTGATGTACTATAAAAATAATATATTCAAAGATTCTCAGAACAAAACATTTACGAAAACTTTTATGAATGCCAGCTAGTTTATTTTTATAACCAATTTTCAGTTTTAAGCTTAATTTACATAGACATTTGGGACCCTCTGACAACATCCCGCATGTTTGAAATGAACAGTTCAACTTAGACTCCCGTTCAAAAGTTTGTGGTCGGTAAGATTTTAGAAAGAAGTCTTTTATGCTGACCACGGCTGAATTTTTTTCCTCAAAAATACAGTAAAAACAGTAATATTGTGAAATATTATTACAATTTAACAGAATTAGTTTTCTATTTGAATATATTGTAAAATGTAATTCATTTCTGTGATGCAAAGCTGAATTTTCAGCATCATTTCTCCAGTCTTCAGTGTCACATGTTCCTTCAGAAATCATTCTAATATGATGATTTGCTGCTCAAGAAACATTTCTTATTATCAATGTTGAAAACAGTTGTGCTGCTTAATATTTTTGTGGAAACTTTGCTTACCGACATTATAAAAGTCTTTACTGTCTATACTGACTTTTGGTCAGTATAGTGCATCCTTGCTGAATAAAAGTATTAATTTATACATTATATTGTGTATATATATTATGTAAAAAAAAAAAAGGCCAAACTTTGACCCACTGGTTAACATGGTGTAAGGGTCAGAGAGAGGCCGAAAAATTATTGAACTAAATAACACTTCTGCTGCTGGAAACCTTTGCTATTATTATAAATGGACATAATGGGAAAAAATAAACTCCTTAAAAAGCAGTTTTCTTTTCTTAAAAACGTGCAAAGGTTTTAAATGAAAAGCATTGCTTTCTGATTATGACATTCACACACAAACGCAGAGCAGATGTCTCCCACTATACTGTAGATACACGGAAGCGCCATCTGGGACCAGAACACAGACTGAGAGTGTGTGTACGTGTGTATATGTGTGTGTGGCTAATGCGTGGACAGAAGGTGCACCTGTGTTGTGCATTTTCTCAGTGATTGTTTGTGTGTATGTTGCTCTGACTTTGACTGTCCCATCTGGGTTCTTTCAACACTACTAGCTGATTGTGACCACAGCGATCATTTAGTTTAGTGTCTACCGCCAAGGCTAAAGCACCCATTGTCGATACTAAACCTCTCATAGTGAATAACACTGAGAATTATTATTAAATTAACTTCAATGATGTTAAACAAAAAAAGGAATCAATAACATGGTTAAAAAAAACAGACTAACCAAGCCACACATATACAGTCGACATCTGATGCCCTACTTGTCCTGACACTAACCTGTCTACTCCCACTACTTGTGCACATGTGTAAGTGTGTGTAGTATGTATTCTAACCATGGTAAGGAAACTGCACACCATCATTCTCATGTTTTATCTTCCTCTCTTGAACACTCGTCAAATGGTGCTGCACTGCAACTGGAGAAGGGAATTATTAACACGAGAGGAGAGAGGAAGAAGGGGAAAACATTGTGTTGAGATCATGAACATAATGCAATTGATAGCTTTTTCACAGATATGGTACCAATACCCAATCTAACCCCATTCCACACATTTCCACTGAAGAAAATTATTTTAGGCTCAATTTTAGGCTCAAAAAACCTTCTTAGACTGGCTTTGCGATGGTTTTATATCAGAAACCAATAGCATGTCATGCCAATATCATTCCTATTACAGTATATTTAATACAATTGTGATCCTAGAACTGCATCTTTTTTCAAATTCATTTTACCTTTTTTAATGTTTAATATTAGAATCAAATTATTTTCATGACATTTGGTTCCAATAACAGTTCTTGCATGGTTTTTAAAATTACACTTAAGACTTTTAAGACCTGTTCTTAGTCTTTCCTTCCTGTGATGGGATGGTACAGAAAGAAACTACATGAGGTTATGTTGAATTAAAAAAAAAAAAAAGATTTTATCCATAACGCAGGACTTTTAATTACAAACTAGCCCTAAATACACTGGGACTCTTATTTTGAAATGTCTATGATTTACTACGTCCAGCTGCTCGTTCGATTCTTGTTTTTCCATCTACAAATTTAACCTCTTAAATGATAAATAAGACTTTTGTTATACCATTTAGGCCTTTTTATGGCCTTAATTTTGATGTTAAGACTTTTTAAAGGGATAGTTCTCCCAAAAATTTAAATTTGCTGAAAATTTACTCTCAGGTACGCAACGGTTTAAAGCATCTTAATGATGGATTTATTTCTTACAAACATGCAGCTTTTCACTTCACTAGATGTTAACTGATGGACTGGAGTGGTGTGGATTGCTTGTGGAGTATTGTGATGTTTTTATCAGCTGTTTGGACTCTCATTCTGACGGCACCCATTCACTGCAGAGGATCCATTGGTGAGCAATTGATGCAATGATACATTTCTCCAAATCTGTTCCCATGAAGAAACAAACTCATCTACAACTTGGATGACCTGAGGGTAAGTAAATTCTCAGCAATTTTTTTTATTTTGGTTGAACTATTTCTTTATGGACCCGTGGGGACCCTGTTTTGAACACCATGTTTGTGTATAGGCAGTTTATGTTATGTTGCCCATAGCTATTTAAATCTTCAATTGGCTCTCAAGTCAGTGGAAATGTAGGTCGGTTCTCAAAGATAACTGCTACTGTGTTGAAGATCCCACAGCCGAGACCAGACTCTGGTATCAGCACCATTTCAGTGTAAAAGGTGTATTCATGTCTATACGTGATGCTCACCTGCATCAACATCATTCGGCCAGCCGCTGGACTGGGAGCTGGTGCCGGCTGGAGAACGACTGGAGTAGAAGACATCATCGACAGGACTCTCCATCTCACTGTCATCTATAGACTTACGCTTATTAGAGCTACAGAGAGAGACAGAGACCATGAGAGAGGTTAATCAACATCCCTGTGACTGATTCCTGTAGACAGATAAGAGAGAAACACAGAAAAAGTGCAGAGATACAGAAGACTGTGACAGACTTAGTACCTCCGAGGAAGACTGGCGTACAGCTCCACCTCAGACCTACAGCGCAAAAGAACGACAGACAAAGAGGAAAAAGAAGAAAGGACAAAAAGGAGAGCAACACAGATCAAATTTCTACTGAAGAGAGACTGAAATAGGCACAAAGAGCAGGCATAAGACTGTATGTGTGTTCACCTTGTGGATGGAGGAGAGGCAAGCGAACGTCGGCCGAGTGCTACTTGGTTGATATTGTAGTAACCGGGACTTTCCAGATCCGCGAGAGAGAAATTAGGACCTGATGCTGTTGCAACAGGGGCTGCGGAAGAGAGAAAAGTGCTGGAGTTTGAACTTTTCAAATGTAAAATCTAAAAACTTAAATATCTAATAGAGAGTGTGAAGTTACTAATGAATCTATGCTAAATGAATGTTAGACATAATTTACTACTTCCCAACAATACCAAATCTGGGTATTAAAACTTTCTTAAAGACAGCATCACTTTTTTCAGGATTATTATCATTAACAAACTAAAAACATTAAAAAACTTGAATTAAAATAAAATATATAAAAAAACTATTTAGTTTCAGCATTCCTCATTTTCTTTTCATTTGACTTGAAAATCTAAAATAATATAAACTAAAACTGAAATAAACATTTATGAAAACTACATGCACATTTAGTTAAAAAAAAACTATAAAAATGACAAAAGCACACAACAAAATGACAAAAAAAATGAATCTTAAAATGAAAGCACAAATTATAAAAATAAAAACAAAAAATATGAATATAAAACAATATAAAACTAAAATTAAAATTAAGAATAAAAACTATAAAAGTGTAACAATGACACTAAAACAACACTTTTTTCTCAGGATTTGTGGTGATTTCTTGTCTTTTTAATAAAAACACCTTTACAACAAAACTCTGAAACTCTAAGACTGATTAAGATGCAGTAACCTAACAAATCAGAATATCAAATTAGCAATTTGAGTCAGACATAATAACTTCAGCGAGAGGGTGAGAGTCCTCTGTTTGATTTGGTCTGTTTACCAAACTGTTCCACTGATTCATAAATAAGAATTCAACAATTAAGTGATTCGTTCATGAATTTGGCAACACAAACAATATTTTTTGCAGTGTGCTGTTCATTTAAGAAAACACTGGTGTGTTACAGCACTTACTCTGAGACACTCGTACCAGCTCGGCTACGTTCCACACCCCTGAAGTCACAAAGCAGTCCTGAAAACTCAGATGTCCTGCAGAGACAACACAAATTCACATTCCTAAACTCAACATATTCCTCACCCATCTGGAACCTGTGCTCTGTGCTAAGAGACATTAATAACTCTAGTCTAACACTCTGCTGTACTAATGTGTGTGGGGTAAAACTTTTTTTTTTTTTTAAGAAAAAAATAATACTTTTATTCATGAAGGATGCATTAAATTGTTCAAATGACAGTAAAGTCATTTATAATATTACAAAAGATTTCTATTCAAATAAATGCTGTTCTTTTGAACTTAATATTCATTAAAGTATCTTTAAAAAAAAAAACGCATCATGGTTTCCACAAACATATGAAGCAACACAACTGTTTTCAACACTGATAATAAGAAATGTGTCTTGAGCAGCAAATCAGCATATTAGAATGAAATAAATAGCATTTTAAAATATATTCAAATAGAAAACAGGCATTTAAATTGTAATAATATTTCACAATATTATTTTTCCACAATACAATTTTTTTTAATCAAATAAATGCAGCCTTGGTGAGCATAAGAGACTTCTTTCAGAAACATTAAAAAAATCTTACAGACTCCAAACTTTTAAATGGTATAATAGTGTGTAAGTCTCACCGTTTGGTGGGGGTTTGATGTCCGATTCTCCTTGTTGATTGGAATTGTCTGATTGCCCAGATTCTGCATTGAGAGACAGGGAAAAGATGCATATAAATGGCAGAAAATGGCTCATATTCAATTACTACTGTTCAAATTGGATTGTTCAGTGATGTTTAGGCACTTGGACACAACAACATTGCAGGCAGATATTGTCAAGCTTTGTGAATACGAGAGAGAAAAAATGAGAAACGAGTGTCTGAGTACATATGCATGAAAGTGTGTGTTATCAGCACAGTTTATGGCAGGCTGCGTGTGCATGTGTGTTTGTGGAGGTGTTTATCGGGCGGCTGTAGGTGATAAGGGAACACACTGGCTCATGCCAGCATGATTTGATAGAGTGTGTAGAGATTAGGACAAATACACTCGCACAAACAAAAGAACGGCAGTCTAAACAGAGGAGAAAGAGCAAAATGGTTTCTTTTCCTCTACATTTAGCGTGTTGTCTCCATCTCTCTCTCACTTTCTCTTTTTCTGGAGTCCTGGCAGCCATTTTAGTCTTTGGCAGCCATCTTATTATTGGCGGTGCACACACATTCCTG